>NW_020664481.1:37377793-37424953 GCF_002925995.2 Terrapene triunguis | reverse complement strand
GGGGGGGCAGGGAGGGTGGAGGCACTACGCGGGGCACGGCACAGCGGGGGGCACTACGCAGGGCGCAGCACAGCAGACGGGGGCAGGGAGGGGGCAGGCACTGCGGGGCGCGGCACAGCGGGGAGGGGGGAGGCACTACGTGGCACAGCACACTGGGGCAGGGAGGGGGGAGGCACTATGCGGGGCACAGTACAGCGGGGAGGGGGGAGGCACTACTTGGCACAGCACACTGGGGCAGGCACTGCGGGGAGGGGGGAGGCACTACCGTCACAGCAGACGGGGGCAGGGAGGGGGGAGGCATTATGCGGAGCGCAGTACAGCGGGGAGGGGGGAGGCACTACAGGGCACGGCACAGCAGACGGGGGCAGGGAGGGGGGAGGCACTACGCGGGCGCAGCACAGCCAGCGGGGGCCAAGTACTGTGGGGACTCTGGGAAGCGGCGCAGGGGCCGGGGAGGGCTCGGGAGCGCGGGATCATGGCTGCGGGCAGGGCGTTCACTGGCTCCGGAAGGGAATGGGGAGACCCGGCTTCTCCTGCTGTCAGCTGAACCACTGGCAGCGGCGGCCCTGCCGGACCAGGCAGCGCGGCCCCTGCCCTGGGAGGGAGCGGAGATAAAAATAGCCCGCGGCAAAACGCGGACCCGGCCCGCGCAGGCACCGCTGGGATTCGAACCCAGGATCTCCTGTTTACTAGACAGGCGCTTTAACCAACTAAGCCACGGCGCCGGCTGCTCCTTTACGTGGCGAGGCGGTCCCATCCATGGCTCGGCAGCCAGGCGGCTGCTCGCCTCGCACAAAAAGAGGTGGCTGCAAGCACCGCGTGGGGCTGGGGTGCAAGCGACACCCCCTAGTACCCTAGCGGTGCTGCGAGCCCGCTGCATAATACTGCGCTCACTCCCATGCCTCAGCGGCAACAACCCCCAACAGAGCCGGGGGTGGGAGCTCACACTGCTCTCAGACCCTCCCCGAGCCTGCCACGCAGGCAGAGGCGCCCACTCCAACCTTCACAGAGCGGGGGGAGGGGTCCACCTTGCCCTGGCCACCCAGGGCTGGCGTACACTTAAAATGTAGGTCACCCTAGCTAGGGCACTCATGGGGGTGGAAAATCCAAGGCCCGAGCACCGTAGCCTGCCAGGGTTTCACGTGGCTGTCCGGCTTTGAACTGCACCTTCAAGCCACTGGCCTGGCTGAAACAGAACATTTCCCACCTTCAGGGCCACCCGGGGAGGAGAGGAGACAAAGGGGGCAGTTGCCTTGGCCTGCCCCACGTGCCAGCTTGCAACGCGTCACAGTGCCAGTCAGGCTTGGTCCGGCTGCCCCCCATCTCTGGAGCGGCACCCGGACAAAATTTGAGTGGTGTTGCGATCCCATGTGCTACGTCTCACCGCCAATCAAATTTGGGCTGGCCGCCAGCACTCCATCTCTGGCTTGGGGCAGACTGGCCAAGCCTTCGTGGCACTGCGTACCACTTTAGCCACTTGAAATGGTGGGAGGTATGCTGAGCCCATAGCTATGCCAACCTAAACCCCAGCATCGATGCAGCAAGGTTGATGGAAGAATGCTTCCATTGACCAAGACTGTCCCTTGGAGAACTGGTGTTCCAACAGTGACAGAAAAAGCCCTTTTGTCGCTGTAGACTGCATCTATGCTTAGGGTTGCCAGGTGTTCGGTTTTCGACCAGAACATCCGGTCGGAAAGGGGACTCTGGCAGCTCCGGTCAGCACCGATAAAAGTCCAGTTGGCACAGGACTGGCAAGGTCCTTACCCGGTTCTGTGCGGCTCCTGGGAAGCAGCCGGTGTAGTACCGGCATGTCCCTCCGGCTCCTAGGTGTAGGGACAGCGCTCGGGATGGGGGCAGTGCGCAGAGCCCCCATGGCCTCACCCCACACCTAGGAGCCGGAGGGACATGCCAGCCACTTCCCGGCAGCCATCTGAGGTAAGCGCCACCCAGAACTCTCACCCCTCACCCCCTCCTGCACCCCAACCCCTTGCCCCAGCCCTGAACCCCCTCACACCCAAACTCCCTCCTAGAGCCCACACCCCAACTCCCTCCCGGAGCCCCACCCTGTCCCGCACCCCAACCCCCTCCTGCACCCCAAACCTCTCGGGCCCCAGACCAGTGAAAATGAGTGAGTGAGTGAGGGTGGGGGAGAGCAAGCGACAGAGGGAGGGGGGATGGAGTGAGCGGGGATGGGGCCTTGGAGAAGGGGCGGGGCAAAAGTTTTCATTTTTTTGCCATTAGAAAGTTGGCAACCCTATCTATGCTACACGGATATGGTAGCATAGCTATGGCGCCAGAGTCAGAATAGCAGGTTGGCAAGTCGCAGACATAGGCTATGTCTACACTACCGCAGTAAGTCGACTTATGCTACGCAACTCCAGTCGACGTACCTTAGGTCAAGTTACCGCAGGGTCTACATCGCGAGGGGTCTCTCCTGTCAACTTACCTTACTCTTCTCGTCGGGTGTAGAGTACAGAGGTCGACTGGAGAGTGATCTGCAGTCGATTTGGAGGGTCTTTACTAGACCCGCTAAATCGACCGCTGGTGGATCGATCTCAGAGCGTCAATCCCCTCTGTAGTGTAGACCTGCCCATACATGCAACTCACTGAGATGTACGAGAGTGTGTGCACGTGCATACACTATAGCATTGGCACAATACATGTTAAAATTGCCAGGGCAAACTTATTTAGGCATGTAAAATTATACATGCTTAAGTTCCAAAACTTCCCAGGCACACATTCATATGGAGTCCCAATGGCACAGAGTCCATGCTAGCAAATCTCTGTAGAGAATCAGGACCTTAACATTTTCATTTAATTTTGTTTTAGACATTTGTAGTAAGTCATAATACTACTGATTATGTATTTGTGGGTATATGTATATTGTGATTTTTGTGTACACACACTATCCTAATGACTGAAAAGATCACACATTACATACACAAATTTATATAATTTAAATGATTTTTTTCTAATTTAGATCTAAGTCTGATAAGCCCTCCACATGCAGAATGTCCACAGACATCAGTGGGAATTCCTCTCTCAGAGAGCTAAGACTTTACACTGTTAGCTTCTTGGGGGCAAACACTCTGTTTTGTGCTATGCCAAGCAAACTGATTACTTTAAAAATAGAAATAACAGCTAATGAATCTGTGGCTCCACTCCTGCAATCAGATCTGGAGGGGTGTAAAGGTCCTCCCCTTATGGATCTGATTACAAAATTGGGGTATAATTACGGTTTCCTCAACAGTAAAGCCAGGGATCACTTGGCCAATTTACCAGGAATCCATGGGCCATGCTTAGAACCAAATCATGGCTGTCAGTATGCCTTTTCTTCTCCTATAGCAGACCCATAACAGCAGACATAATTACCTGCAGAGAAATGCAAAAACATAGGAAGTCAGGCAGCAGTGCAGATGGTGCTAGTAGCTTAAGAGGGACAGAGTAGATAGTTTTGGGTAGTTCTTGAGGCTTTATTCATCAAACAAGTTTGTTATGTAACTCTTGAATGCCCTATCTCAGGGGTGGCCAACCTGTGGCTCTGGAGCCACCTGCGGCTCTTCAGAAATTAATATGCAGCTCCTTGTATAGGCACAGACTCTGGGGCTGGAGCTATAGGCACCAACATTCCAATGGGCCAGGGGGTGCTCACTGCTCGACCCATGGCTCTGCCCCCACTCTGCCCCTTCCCCTGAGCTTGCCATGCCCTCGCTCCGCCCCCCTTCCCCCCCAGCCTCAAGCACACCAGAAAACAGCTGACCGGGAGGTGCGGGGAGGGAGGGGGAGGCGCTGGTCAGTGGGGCTGCCATTGGGTGGGAGGCACTGGGAGTGAGCGGGGGAGCTGATGGGAGGCTGCTGACTTATTACTGTGGCTTTTTTGCAACGTACATTGTTAAATTCTGGCTCCTTCTCAGGCTCAGGTTGGCCACTCCTGCCCTATCTAATAAATCAGGTCAAAAATAACCTATATATTCCCAAGCACTAAACTGGTTTGAATGGTCTATGACAGGGATTCTCAACCTTTTTCTTTCTGAAGCTCCCCCTCCTCCCGCCGCCATGCTATAAAAACTCCAGTGGGGCACCTGGCATTGGCCACTGTCGGAAGACAGGATACTGGGCTAGATGAACCTTTGGTCTGACCCAGTATGGCTGTTCTTATGGTCTTATGTTCACTCCCCAGCTGTGTTACAACTGTTTTTCTGCATATAAAAGCCATGGCCAGCATCAGGGGTAGCAAGCAGAGTAATTGCCCGGGGCCCCATGGCACCGGGGCCCCTGCAAAGCTACATTTCTCAGGCTTCGGCTTCAGCCCCATGCAGTGGGACTTCGGCTTTCTGCCCTGGGCCCTAGCAAGTTTAATTTTGGCCCTATTTGGAGGACCCCCTGAAACCTGCTTGCGGCCCCCCCAGGGGGCTCCGGAACCCTGGTTGAGAACCACTAGTCTATGATATAGTTGTCAAATTTCCTGTTCTCTCTATTCTTTGTCTTGATCTATCAAATTGATTCTGTTAAATAAGCATTAAAATACAAACTGATTTAATAAGACTTATGTTTGCTACAGCAAAGTATCAGTTTGATTTGTCTTTCTTAATTTGGGAAATAAAAGACCCTTTCAAAAGAAAATTTCCACCTATTTGTCTCTGAATGTCACACTATTTATGCACAAAAAACCCTCTATAGAGTAATTGGCTTTGCTCCCTCAATGGAAAATCTTAGAGGTTTGATTTTTCAGCTAAATGGGACAGGAAGAGCAAATAAAGGACAATCCCAATCAAATATTATAAGAATATTATTTAATTAAATGGAGATTATTTTCAAACATGCAGAAATTAGTTCATTATTCTTATTCATATTTAAGGGTAATTACTCCAACAATAAGACAGGCACATTTTATGTATTCTGCAAAAATAATTCCAGCACCATACAAACTGCATTTTTTTCAACTTTTTACTGCAAACCAACAATATTTAATAAAGAGGACAGTGTCTTGGGATATGTTACAACTTGACCTCATGTTTTATTCAAAGCAGTAAAACTGGATAAAACATACTATATCTTAAAAAATCATTTTTTTTTTCATCTTGGAGTCAAGTGCAACTGTAGCTACCAAGGCTACACAATTCACATGACTTAAAAAAGAAAGAAAGACCCATAATAGATTTTGATTTATTTTATAGCTTAACTACATTCCAGACTGGTACAATATATTTTTTCTCCTTATAAATCCCTTTTAAAATAATATAATCTGCTGAAACATGTTTTTGATGAATGAGGCCCCCACATCTTGAAACACTAATCTCATATTAATTGACATCCTCACATAGCTAGTGAAGCGGTATAGACTTTTAGGGACCAATCTTGAGCGGTGCTGGAGTTGAGAGTGCACAGCACCTTGCAGGATTGGGTCCTGAATATACAGGACTAGTTTGCCATATGTCATGTGAAACACAAATAATAATGTATTTCTGTGATTGAAAGTTCCTAGAAACATTTTGTAGGGGATGTTGGAAGCAAGATAATACAAACTTCATGGTCCAAATGCCCTCTCTACATTCAAATTTCAAAACCCTTTAGCATTTTCAATTGATGCAAATGTTTTTCATATTTCCAGTATACTCCACTCCAGAGTAGAAAAAGGTGGCTTTATTTTACACAATTTAAGGACAACTGTCAGCAAGTTACATAGTCACATATTTTCTTTGTTACAACAACCTTTATTAAGTGTGCGCACTTAAACGGGATGGATGTAATTTTATTTTCTTGTACAATATGAATAGATTTAAAATCTTAGGACTTGATCCCGTCATCTGTTACACTGTGAAACTCAGTATGTATATTGCACATGTGTACAATGAATCAGCAGATTTTTTTTTAACATAGATGTCACTGTATGGCACAGAAGTATGGAGGAAGTCCTTGCCTCTGTATGTACATGCAATATAATATACTGATAATCACAATTATGTATAGGCATATGCTTAAAAACTCAAATGTATTTGCACAAATAGTCTGTTGGGAAGAATTTAGAGATCAGGCGCTACAATAGGTGGTAATGGCAAAATATTTCTCGAAGGAGAAGCCAGTCGACAGAATACACACTTGGTTACCGCTTCAGAGTCATCACACTGTAGGAGTGAGAAAGGTTTTTCACATTCTTCACACTGATGTAAATATAACATTAAAAAACAACAAAAATGGTGTTAGTTAATCATATGTGCCAGACATGAATCATTTTACCACTGATGCTCAACTATAAATATGCAGCCCTGATTTTCAGAGGTGCTGAGCACTTGCAGCTCTTATTAGCTTCAAATGGAGCAGTGAGTGCTCAATACTCTTGAAAATCAGGCCCATTCAGTCATTGTGCAGGAAGCTTTCCTAAATTTACTAGTATATTTTTGTAGTTTGTGATATTGCCTTAGCAAATTTATTATTATTAGTTTATACAGCACTGGAGGTATGATGAGTTTTACAAAACAAATAAAGATTGTTTCCCTTTCCCAATCTCACATGGTTTAGAACAAATTGTTTAATTGGAATTAAAACTGAATTGTCATCAAAATTTCTCTTTTCCCCCCTCCTCTTAACATCTGGTAGTGATTTCATACCTTTTCTCTTCCTTCTTTGGTAAACTCAATATTTTTTATGTTTACTGGGGAGCCAAAAATGTCCATGAGTGCATGAATACCACTGCCTGAGGCCAGCAGTGTTGAATGCAGCCAATCATACTACTAAGCATCAGGTTTGGAAGCCAAAGGATTTTTTTATTTTAAAAATGTTTTATTTGGTTTGCTATTGTTTCTAAAAATACAATGGCATCTGTACATGGACTTCTGCATCCTTACCAAATACTTTTTTTTAAAAAGAAAGAAAAGCATTGATGCATTTGTTTTGAAATTCCCTCTTCTCCCTCCCCAACTCACATATAAATAATTACATAAATTTTTGCGAACAAAAGAGAAAAATAAGGTAAATCAATTTTTGAACCCAGCAATCTTGTTGACAATGTCTCTTCAGCCATTCATATTTTGATTTTGAACAGAGTGAGGTGTAACTTGGAGACTAAAAGGACAGACCCATCAGCCATAACTCCACATAATGCTTACTTGAACTATTTTTGAGCCTCTTGTTTTTCTGCTTTCTATTGCCGCAGGAACATGATCAGCCTTTTCAATGTTCCATAATCTCAAAGTAGCATCCTAAAAGTCAGAAACTACAATTAGGACATGTATTTACATGTTATCACTGGTCAAGCACCACAGCAAGCTACAGTACAGTATTTGTCCAATGGATAAAGGCCTCATCAGTTGCACAAAGCACAAATAACTCTACTTATAAGACCGGAAAATTTCTTGGATAAGAGATGGGCATTATTTTTAAAACTGTCATTACTTTGAAAACAAAAAATTGTTTTACTTACCACAAATATTTAGTAATCTTAGAAACTGAGTTTATGGGTCACATCAAACATGTACACCTACATATAAAATTCTTTTTAATATTTTCTGTAATTGCTTTTCAACTAATCATAAAACTACAAATGAAAGACTGTCTGAGTCAACTGTTACACAAAATTATAAAATAAATATTGAAATATATAGTGAAATCTGTTACCAAATTAGCTTCCTATACCACATCTGTAAGTTAGTTGTTACCTTTGAGGAAGAAAGGATCCATTTCTTGTTGTTGCTAATTGCAACATCCATCACCCAGTCTCCATGGCCCTAGAGCAAAGCAAATTGTAACTGTAGACCAAAAGTAAGAACTTTATTACTTTTATAATAAAGGAAATAGCTGTCTTCACCACAAATCCATTCTGGCAGCCCTTCCTACAGTAAGCAAAATCTCTGTGCATGCTCACTCGTCCCTGGTCAGAAGAACAGCTGCTATCAGGTTAATCTTTGTCTGCATATACTTGACACGGCCTGATCCTCTATCCGGGATTTGTGTAGCATCTCAGTTAGAATTGTAATTCTGGTTGATGCAGTGCTGGCAGATAGTGTGGTAGTTATTTTTGGTTCCAGTCCTCCTTGTGTGTGTGTGTGTGAGACTGTTTGTTTGTGTGTTTTCCTTTCTACATTTTTAAATAATTTAGCTAAATATATATAGAGAGAGGGAGGGAAGAAGACAGGGAGAGAGTTGTTTTCTAGTGCACATAGTGTAGAGCAGTCTGAAGATGTTGGTCAGATGGCAAGGGGGAGAGCTTTGAGGGCAGCCACCAGCTTTTCCCCAATTCAAGGGAAGGGAGATGATTCAGAAGGCAGGCAGTTGCATTGGGTGGGTTGGTCCTTCTTGCTGCTGCACAGCTGATCACTGAGCATGCATGGAGATTTGTGAGAGCACCATTAGGTCTGCTACCACAAGAAGAGAATCAAGCTAAAAACAAAAATGAAGAAGTAACCCACACAGTGAATTTATTAAAAATTAATAGAATTAATGAGAAAACTCCTTGAGTTCAAAAAAGGATGTTTTTCATTTTGATAGACAAACTTCACACATGAAAAGTATGCATTAACATTTATCAAAAAGAAACATTAATATTTTCTAACATACAAGGAGAAAGGCAAAGACGTATTTAATAGGATATAGGGCAAATTTGCCATTTTAGAGTCATGTATTTCTTTGATGCAATCGTTTTCATTTACAAAGCATGTTCACAAAGTCCTTGTTTCCCTGAACACAGTGGGTATCAAACAACAGGAGGCAGTTTCTTTGCTCAGAGTTCAAAGCTTCTTTTCAGCTTGCACTCTACCCAATAAACTTCCTCTCCTTTCTTTCTTTCCCAGCAACATTTCCAGGGCTTCTCTTGCTGTTTGCTTGGCTTTTTGGCTGCTTCTCTCTGCCTGATTCTGCCCACAGATGTGCACATCTACATCAAACAATACCCAGAGACCCACCCTTCTCCCCATACCCTCCTCCCACATAGCTCAGTTCCTGACTAGCCTTGCATTTGACCTGTGTTTTGGGGTGGTGCTCCTATTGTTTCAACTACACCTCTACCCTGATATAACGCTGTCCTCGGGAGCCAAAAAATCTTACCGCGTTATAGGTGAAACCGCGTTATATCCAACTTGCTTTGATCCTCTGGAGTGCGCAGCCCTGCCCCCCCGGAGCACTGCTTTACCGCGTTATATCCGAATTCGTGTTATATCGGGTCGCGTTATATCAGGATAGAGGTGTATCTTACTCCAAAAAGGAGCTTAACTACTCCTTAGATTTATCCTGAATGAATGGCAGCTATCACACCCACCAGCTTCAATGAATTTTTACCCAACCTCCATCAAACGAATATTATGGCCCAACTTTATGCATATTATGGCCGAACTTTACAAAATTGCATGTAACATTACTATTATTGTGCATACAGTCATAGTACCTGCATGTGTAAATAATACAAGCACATCTTGCACACACAAATTTGAAAAGATGGGATTATAAGTATGCCAGAGGTACAAAAAAAATAGACTTACTGTCACCACCACTAATATTCTAAATTCACTGCTAGGTTCTACTGAAAGGTTTTAAAACCTACATACATCGGACACTAATATCAGATACCTAAATAACATTGGAAGTGACTGACTTATTGAATCATACTCTAGATCATAACAGTAACTTCCATATCAAAAGCAGTCTTTGTGGCGATGATAATCGGTGCTCTCAAGCCCTCTTCCACACCCAGTCACTTGCAACAAGGATAATTCTTATTTTAGATTCTGGGTTCAGAGTGAGTTCTTTAAAACCAAAGAGTCAGTTCCAAGTGAGATGAACAAAGAGTAGGACGGAAGAAACAAAATTTTGAAGGTAAATGTTTTAGCTAAATGTCTTTTTCAGCAATGATGTTTTTTGTCTTCAGAATTTTATTCAGATTTATAATACTGATCTTTTCTCATTTACAGTTCTAAAATGGGAACCCGAGTACAAGGAGGGCACCTGTAAGTTTCAGTCACTATCTCTGAGGCCTTTTGAAAATGATACAGCTAACCATTCAAAATAAAACCTTACATTTAGTTCTTGCACCAGCCAGCCAGCAAACTGCAGTGACCAGAGCAACAGATACCCTGAATCTCTCTGCCCTCCCACAGTAACTGTGCAGCTACTATATTCTGCACTTGCTACAAGCAATGAGTTTGTTTCTTTGGCAGTCAATGTACAGCACATGGCAGCAGACCAATCTTAATGTCACCAAAACTGGATTAAGGACATCATGTCAGAGCATGAAATTAAGAGCTGTACTCTTAAAAGGTAAAATCCATCATGTCCACAGTTAACATCTGATCATTTCAAGTCAATAATCAAATTTTAATGGTACATTTTGGAGGGCCTTTGAAAATTTGTACCATAAAGTCCTAAACTAACTAGCTCCCATGTACCATAATGTGCTTCCTCCACAGATGTACCACCTTGTTGCCTCAGGTATGAGGCAGTCGTACTGTGTGTCGTTAATGAGGAACAAGGGCTAAAACTGAGCGATGAGGATAAAGTAAATATCACACAGCTGGGAGCTGCCTCATTTACGAAGCACCATCTACCCCGAACACTGAATAAGAGGGTGGTTGAGCATGTACCTGTAACTAAAGATGTATTATAATACATATGAACGTGGGGGCAGAGTTAAAGTTGAATGGACAACCTTAACTTTAGCACTTTCTGACTTTTGAGTGCATCTCCTTTGTGACCTTAACATTTTTTTTAATGTAGACCATTATATTATATGGATACATACATGGATACATACATACATACAAAGGGGTATAGCATTTTTAAATTTATACACACACTGACCAGTCTCTTACTGGGGGAAAGTCATGATCTTCCAAGGTAAATATGCTATTCTACACAATGCAGTTACTAACACAGCTGATGCAGTAAGATAGAAATCTAGTAGTATGTTAATAACACACTTGACAAAGAAAGTAGTCGGTAATTATAAAAATATATTGTCTCCAGGAAATTAAAGTCACATACAGTACATGACAGATTCTTGTCTATGTGGGTTAGGGTGGGGGGAAGAGAGAGAAAAAGACACACACATCAGTTAATGTAAAGAGATACACAATACTTATAAAAAGAACAGGAGTACTTGTGGCACCTTAGAGGCTAACAAATTACTAGCTGTACATTTGTATAGCTTCTCACTAAACTAGTGAGCAAATAGGAATTTAGTACCTTTAACGCTAGCTTTTTATATCCTGCTCCTGCATCCCACAGAGCTATAGTTTTGTCATATGCTCCAGACACTACAAGAGATGCTAAAATACAAAATTAGATGCCATATTATTTCTCTGGGTTTTTTTTATACAGACTAACAGAACAAGCTTCATCCAGACTTGAGTCAGACTGTTAACAGAATTTAAATAATGCACTGGTATTAGTTATGCTCTAGCAAGGTAATGAAAGTCCCTGGATTTTTTTTAATGAGTATAAACATAGGCATAAAATTCAGTTATCAAAAATACAACAGAGCTTACAAAGTAAAAGAAAATGCTGATGACATGAAATTTGATGAGACATTTTATTTAAAAAAAGTTAAAATAGCAAAAAGTTATTTTTAAAATTACTAAGCTTTGGCTAGAAAAACAACTACATTTACTCATTACTATAGCTTTTCTTTTACTGGTAAGTTTAGTACTTGCTGCAGTTGAGAACCAGTGGATAAAATACACTTCATTCACTAGGACAGAGGTGGGCAAACTATGGCGGCCCGCGGGATTACCACCCCCGTGGTGCCACGGACCCTGCGCCACTCCAGGAAGCGGCTAGCACCACGTCCCTGCAACCCCTAGGGGAAGGGGGGGGCAGAGGGCTCCGCTCACTGCCCTTGCCTGTGGGTATCTCTCCCGAAGCTCCCATTGGCTGGGAACAGGGAACCGCGGCCAATGGGAGATTCAGGGGAGGTATCCACATGCAAGGGCAGCACGCGGAGCCCTCTGGCCCCCCTCCCCAGGGCCGCAGGGACATGGTGCCGGGAGCGGCGCAGGGCCAGGCCAGACAGGCCCTGGCCCCGGTGTGCGCAGCTGCCACCCCAGAGCCACTCCAGGTAAGCGGCACCAGGCCGGAGCCCACACCCTGAACTCCTCCTGCACCCCAACCCCCTGCCCTGAGCCCCCTCCAGCACTCCGCACCCCTCCCTGCACCACTGCCCTGAGCCCCCTCCCACAGTGTGCACCCCAACCCCCTTCCCCGAGCCCCCTTGTACACCCCGCACCCCTCCTCTGCCCCAACTCCTTGCCCCGAGCCCCTTCCTGCACACTGCACTCCCTCTCGCACCCCAACCCCCTGCCCCAGCCCTACATTCATGGCCCTGCAAGCAATTTCGCCACCCAGATGTGGCCCTCGGGCCAAAAAGTTTGCCCACCCCTGCACTAGGAGCTTCTCCAAAACCTTTCCTGCGGTAAATCTATTTCCTTGACTCCAAAGTAGAGCATATTCTTCTAATGGGGCAGAGATAGTGGGAAAATGTCAAGAAAACTTTCTTGTAATGATCTCCCTATCATTTGAACAGAATGAACCACAATAATGAATGCTACTGCCAAACTACTCGGTGCTACCACCTTCGATGTTTTCATTCCCAGAATTTTTTTCCCCCCCCAAAGTGTGTAGTTTAGGATTGAAGTCACCGAACTGAGAAGACTGGGTTTAGATGGGATCACAAGGTGAAGAGGGTCACTTTAAAAGGCCATGTTTGTTATGGGTATAAAGACGGGAAGTTCTGAGAGAAACAGCCAATCAAGGCATAAAGATTTGTAGTAGCCAAGCACAGCAAAGAAGCGAGATGCTATTTCAATATAACAAGTTGATGGTGTTTTCTTTAACTCTGCAATAGCAATATCACAGGCAAATTAACACCTAAGATTCAGAGATTATTTAGTCCAGGACACAGTTATTACAAAAGTATTAAAATATCAACCATTTTATACAGAGGAGTCATAGTGCTCTTCTACTGTATCTCACAAAATACCATAAAGCTGTTTTTCTGAAATATCACATTATTGGAAAATGTTGATTGAACCATGCAGAAACTTTACTCCTGGAGGTACTGACTAAAGATACACAGTGACATCCTCTCTCTCATTCAATATGCTTAACAATAATAATATATATCTTTATACTGTATATAGTGCTTTACATTTTCAAAGTGCCTTACAACCATTAACTAATACCAGGTGGATAATAGCAAGCATTCAGTCCATGAGGTGGCTCGGTAGTTTGTTTCTACTATATTCTCTCAATCATGATCTTTTTACAGAAAATCTTTGATGATTATATCAATTAAGCAGCATTTCAGATGTCTGAGCAAAGCAGAATACAAACCATCAATTTCAATTTACTTACATTATGTGTGTACCCATTTAATCAGAATGAAAAACATTTAATTTTGAAATTGAGAAATAAATTAGTCATATGGTTGGCATGTGACCCCTGTGACTTATCTGAAATGTCCTACATGTATATACTTCAAGATGTGTATAATGGTATTTAACATAACTCACCATCTTTGCTAAAAACACAGGAACTAACAGAACCTTCATGACCTTGGTTCAAGCAAATAGGTCCATGATAACGAAACTCCCCTGTTTTTATATCCCATATTTTTAAGGTTTTGTCCCAAGATGCAGTGCACAAGTAATGACCATCTATGGTAAAGCAGCAGTCTGAGATGACATTGGTGTGTGCCCTGAAATACAAATGAAAATGACTGCACCAGGATACTGTGATTTTTAAAGCCATTAGAATGCTGTAAGGGCTTGATCTTGCAAGGTCTGAGCACTCTGGCCCCATCTAGTGAAGCACTTAAGCACATTCTTAGCTTTTATCATCTGAGTAGTTCTGTAAAAGTCACTGGAACTGCTCATTTGCCAAAGATTAAGCATGTGAGTAAGTGCTTTCCTGGATGCGGTCATAGTGTTTAACATCTCACAGGATCGAGTACTAACTGGGTTTTAAGTAGAGCTTATCACCTGCTTCTTGTCACCCACAGGGTAACAAAAAATCCTCTGATTACTACACTACACACTTGTTTAATTAAAAGACAACATTGAAGGGTGAGCTACGGATGCCTTCAAATAAACAGTATCCATCTCTCTATATATATGTCATGAAACTATATAGTGATTTGAATTCTACAATGAACTCCAATTTTGAGAACAGGGGGTGCACTTCAAGAAAGAAATCTCAAAGTTCCAGAACCTGACAGGACTTTAGCAATTCTTGCAATCCGCAATGGGGAAGGGATTACAAGCATCTCTGCAGGAAACAATGCTATATCCCAGGGGTCAGCAACCTTTCAGAAGTGGTGTGCCGAGTCTTCATTTGTTCACTCTAATTTAAGGTTTCACGTGCCTGTAATACATTTTAACGTTTTTAGAAGGTTTCTTTCTCTAAGTCTATAATATATAAACTATTGTTGTATGTAAAGTAAATAAGGTTTTTAAAATGTTTAATTTTAAATGAAGCTTCTTAAATTAAAATGCAGAGCTCCCCGGACCGGTGGCCAGGACCCGGGCAGTGTGAGTGCCACTGAAAATCAGCTCGCGTGCCGCCTTCGGCACGCGTGCCATAGGTTGCCTACCCCTGCTATATCCATTGCAATTTAAAAGAAGGATTAGTAAAATGTTCCAGCTCTGAGTCTCCCATTCTAAGTAAATTCCTAATCCTTTTAAGGGCAACTTTAATAGTACTTTTTATACAGACAATTTATGATTAATGCTTTTATGATTTAAAACCAGAACCATTGAATTTGTTTAACGCCATTGTTAATGTTTTTCAGTAGCTCATCTGATATCTTCATTTGTTGCATACTCCCTTCTTACACAGACAATATCATTCTATCTTTATATAAGGATTTTCATGTATTATTGACTTCAGTGGGAGTTGTGGGGGCTTCTCTCAGGATCAGGATACATGCACATACACCAATAAAATGCAGCAACACACTCAATAACAGAAAGGTGGCCTGGATATCAGGGAAATCCCTAATATTAAGAATAGTGCTATAGGAACTTTACAGTCACTATGATCAGAATGGATTTCAGGTGTTATGTTCTCATCTGAAATGCCTCCAGTCAGTGCACAGAAGTCAATCTATTTACCTCACAATGATGAAGGGACAGTTTGAATCTCTCAAGATTTGACCTTTTGGTTCCACCTGAGTTTCAGATTCATAAGCCATCAACTCTAGATAATGAATTACCAGCTGTGAGTTTTCTCTCCGGATAATTTCACTCTGATTCCACACTCAGATCAAGACCTATCCTTCTCCAAAAATATATCCTGTACTATGTGTATGTTCCATTTTGCAGTCCTTTTAGAGACCTGTATCATGCTAAATGGTGTTTCATCCTCTTCACATTTGTTAATGTTATTATCCAGTGTTGCTAGTCCTGAGAGACATCAGCAACTAGCTTCCAGTTCAACAGCACATTCCCCATGCTATTGTTTGCTTTCTCCACTATCAAATTCTACGTCTCAGTACCTAGAAACTATGATGGTTAGCTTTAGTTAATGCTTACAGATGGACAGATGCACCTCATCTATCATTCACATCAAGAAGCTTGTATATAGCATATTATTTAACCTTTCCATGTGTAAGGGAACTGTTGTCCCCTTACTAAAACTCAGTGGGGGTGTTTTGGTTGGCTAGCTCCCAGTACCAAAAGAAAGGGGAAGGGTCGATCGGAAATCAGGACCCTGAGACTGACAGTCCCCAGGAATAATGGGGAGAGGCCAATGCTCCAGGTCGGTTTGATTGACAGGGCAGGCAGGCTAATCAGGAAGTCAGGAGGCCAGGGGGGTCCGTCCCCCCGGTGAACTGGAATTGCCTGGGTCAGACAGCGTGGGGCTGAGCTAAGGAGAAAGCAGGAGCCTAAGCTGAGCTGGGGAGCAGAGCTGTGCCAGATCCAGAGGGGCCAGAAAAGCAGCCCAGGAAGCAGGCCAGTACTGGGAGGAGAGCTGCAGCAACCAGAGGCAAAGGGGCCAGAGAAGCAGCCCAGAGAGCTGGAGGCAGAGGAGCAGCAGCAGTGCTGAGGCAGAGTGGAGCTGGGGCTGGAGCAGTCCGGAGCTGCGTGCGGTGAGCGGCTGGCAAGAGCAAGGGGGACCCTGGGCAGCAGGCCCAGTGCAGGGAGACACCCCCAGCCAAGAGGCCTTGCAGGTCAGACTTGAAAGGGGATCGTACCCCCGACAGGATGGGGGCGACACTGGGAAGAATGGTCCTGCCACCTAGAGCCTGAGAGCGTGGCCACTGCCAAAGCAAGTGCTGACCTGCAGCATCCCTGCAGCACAACCAGCGCCTCAGAAGGAGCCTGGGACTAGTGAGGAACAGACTGAATTTCCCTTACATTCCAGAGAGTGCTGGTTGTGATGTCCCCGTGCCACAGAGCAGGGTTATGTGTTTTCCTTGAGCCTTTCCCATTTTTTCCTTATTTTTTAAAATTGATTGCTGTTTAATAAATTGTATTTGCTTTGAACTGTATGTAATGATCAGTGGGTCAGGGAAGCATCCAGTGCAGAGAGAGCACCCCGGAGTGGGGACACCCTAGCCCCTGCCCTAAGTGATCACAACAAGGTTGGGGGTTGAGCCCCGCAGGAATCCTGGGCCCAGCCTTGCTGGGGTTACGAGGACTCTGCCACACAGGAGAGTGGAAGGGGAGCCCTTGAGGTCAGGCAGGCCTCTGGGTAAAGGAAGTGGGAGCGAGGACTCAGATCCATTCGCTAGCCCATTTCACTGGGGTAGTGTATAAGCCAGGACAGTTCCCCATAAGCGGGACCATTCCCCGCTTACACATGTATTTAATGGTATGTTATTCGGCCTTTCCATGTATTATGCTATTCAGTTACATAATTACTGTTCATTTTCCCAGTATAAGTTATAACACAAATTTCACTGATACTTTTTAAAAGTACATATAAATCTTGCCTAATATAGATATACTATGTTTTCTTACTCATCAATTGTGATAGTGGTGGATTGTGCTATAATGTCCCAAAGCTTTATGGTCTTATCAGATGATACTGAAGAGACTCTCTCGTTATCAGGGTCAAAACAACATCTTGTGATTGTGCTTCTGTGATGACCTATAATAAAAACCAAAACAAGAATATTACCTAACTTGTAATTCTGCTTCCTTGAAGATGCTATTTTCAGGATTCTCACATCTGGATCTCAGCTCTCTAGTTAAAGAAAGGCAGAACTCCCTAAACTCTCAACTTTTTTTTTTCCCCACCGAGGGCAGTGAGTAGGAGCACAATCCCCCTTTCCTCCCCAACTGGTGTCATACAAAACACCTGAACTAACTTACTGCCCTTCAAACCATCCAGTCCTGATTAAGTAGGAAATGAAGGGAAAAAAACAAACAAAAATTAGCCAATAACAAAACAAAATGTTTGAAAATGTAATCTGGCAAAAGGTAGGACAATAAAATATCAAAGTAAGAAAAAATTCCCTTCTGAACTCTGAGAGGAGGTAAGTAGATTGAGTAAATAAGAATATCATATAAAATGATACCTTCAGAGAAGCAGGTCAGTATTCCCCCTTCTCTAATGATATCTTCTAGCCAAGATTCTAATTCATGGAGTGTAAGCAGCTCTAGGAATACCCCCAAAAGAACAACCTCAAAAGGCAACAAGAACAAGTCCAATAACAATAATGTGAACAAGCAATTAAACCTTGGGCATGAAACAACAGTGGAGGTGGTGGCTTGGATTCCCTACCTGTTACCACTAACAGTCTTAAAAACCATAAGAGCTTGGGGAGATAGTTCCTCCTATTTTACACTAGGGAGCTGGAGTCCAAGGGTGAGAATCCTGCACAAACATCATATTTAAAAAATACATTATTTCATGACGTACTCCAAACTGATTTTAATTGGTAATTTATAACAATTCTTTTAAATATCCTAGAAAGAATGTCATGTCAAAATAGTCACTGATGACTTGAGATAACTCACTCTGCTAAACCATTCTCGCTAACTGCCTGTGAAAGAAGTAAATTGGATTATATGCAGGCAATCCAAACGTGCAACCCCTGGCAGGTCATGAAGTTGATATGCTAGTTCTTTAGAGGAGGGCACAGCACTTTGCTCCTTAAGCACTGATTTTTAGCTAATATGAGGAATAGTGTAGGCAGCAGCTATCCTATTCTCTAAGCAGGGAAAAGGGTGTTGTGGTGCTGTCACTACATGAGAGAAGGATTAAGAGCCTATATCTAAGACAAAAGGAAATTTTGAAGTAAAAAGGTAAGCAATAATCTTGCAGACATTATCTGATTTAATTTGACAACATGCATTCCTCACGGATCTGGAGGGATAATTATACTAGACTGAAATATCATACAATAGAACGACTCATTAAGCCAGGGGTCGGCAACGTTTGGCACACGGCTCGCCAGGGTAAGCACCCTGGCGGGCTGGGCCAGTTTATTTACCTGCTGATGCGGCCAGCACATCGCTCGCCTGTGCCGCTTCCCGCCGCCCCCATTGGGCTGGGACAGCGAACTGCGGTCAGTGGAGGCCGCAATCGGCCGAACCTGCCGCGTCAGCAGGTAAATAAACTGGCCCGGCCTGCTAGGGTGCTTACCCTGGCGAGCCGCGTGCCAAACGTTGCCGACCCCTGCATTAAGCAGACTGTGATAAACATACAGCTAAGGATAGCATAAAATCCCTCCTTTACCTGTAAGGGGTTAAAAAGCTCAAATAACCTGGTTGGCACCTGACCAAAAGGACCAATAAGGGAAGAAGAACCTTTCAAATCTGTGGGGGGAGGTTTTGTTTGTGCTCTCGGGACAGAGAGAGGGACCAGGCAGGAAAAAAACCTCTCCTAAAACCCTACCTGAAATAAGCATCTAAGATTACAATAATTGTAAGTAAAGCAAGGAAATGCGTTAGATTATCTTTTGTTTTAGCTTGTGAATTTTCCCTATGCTAAGAGGGAGTTTTAGTCCTGTTTTTTGTAACTATAATGTTAAGTCCAGAGAGGAGTTCTCTGTGTTTTAAATCTTTTATTACCCTGTAAAGTTACCTTCCATCCTGATTTTGCAGGTGTGATTCTTTTACGTTTTTCTTTATAATAAAGTTCTTCTTTTAAGAACCTGATTGATTTTTAGTGTCCTAAAAAACAGGAAGTTGGTCTGTGCTCACTTTGTTAACCTATCGGTTGGTATATTCTTCTCAAGCCTCCCCAGGAAAGGGGGTGAAGGGGCTTGGGGGGATATTTTGGGGAAACAGGAACTCCAAGTGGTCCTTTTCCTGAATCTTTGTCTAACTCACTCGGTGGTGGCAGCAATACTGTCCAAGGACAAGGAAGAATTTGTGCCTTGGGGAAGTTTTTAACCTAAACTGGTAGAAATAGCTTAGGGGGTCTTTCATGTGGGTCCCCACATCTGTACCCCAGAGTTCAGAGTGGGGAGGGAACCCTGACACAGTCCTATGAAACTGTAGACTAGCAAATATAAATCTTATATTTACTATCAACATATTACCAAAGTGAAATTCTATTATGAAAATATTGACTCCTCATTGTCTTTGTTATATTAGTTGTCAGCTATTCTGCAATGAGAACATGTAAACATGGCACAAGTAAAACTTCATGGCACACAGTAAAACAATTATCTTTGTAAATACTTCCTATCAACAAATAAACATCTATAGATGTTGAAATCATATTCAATCAACAGATTAAAGTCATATTAATCTAAACATTAATTTACAAGTGTCTCAACAATGGGATTAGAATAATGAAAAGTAATACATTGGAAAAAGTTAAAGGACATTTGAAGTTCATGGTACAACTCAAAATCCAGTATATCATATGTGGGATTTTTTTTAGCCACGGTATCATCCAGTTTGTATACAAAACAAGCTCATGGAAGGGTCTTTTTTTATAACAAACACAAAAGTCCCCAACACACAGTTCAGTTGAAAGGATACAATAAACTCCAGCAAAAGCAACACAGTGCATTGGAAAAGTTATGGGATACGTTAAGTTTTCCTCAGTTATGAATAAATCTCAGCTATGTTGTCTTTTGATCAATAACTTTATTAAAACATATCCTTATACTATGCTTTAAATTAAAATTTAAAATTCAAAGGAGTAGTAGCTTTGTAGATTTTTCTTTTTTTGCTAATGAATCTAAAAATAAGACACTAGCTCACCATTCCATTGATTTTTAAGCCTTCAGGCCCTAATCTAGCAAAATACATGATTAAATTTTAAGCATGTAATTAGCTCCATGAAAGTCAATGTAAACCAACTTTGGCCTGATAGTGTCCCTTTAAAGAATAATGGAGCTGTTGTCCATCTTGAAACTACATTCAGCTGTAGTGTACTTCTGACTTTTAAGAACAAGCAATTTCAGCAAAGCACTTAAATACATGTTTATATTTTAATTTATGAGATTGCTCATGTATTTAGGGCTTGATTCTGCAACATGTTGAGTGAGCATCTTCAACTCTCAAAGGCTTCAATGGGAGTTGAAGGTGCTCAGCATATCCAAGAATCAAGTCCTTAAACATGTGCTGATGTGCTTTTCTGGACTGCAGTCTCAGCACTGAAATTGCTTTCAAAGGGGAATTGTGCTTAAAAATCAACACCACTGTCAGGCTATTTTTGGTCCACAACATAGTTTTTATAAAAACAAGTTCTTACAAAGTCTAAGACAAATAGAAGTTTTTCCATGAACTTTTTAAAAACAAAAACAAAGTCACGGAAATATTCTTTTAAATCAAATAAACATGCCCTTGCAGTGTTTGCATCCCAAATATGTGTTATTGTGCCAATTTATGAAACCCGGAAACTGACTATAAAACAAAGTGATATTAAATAGTCGATTTTTTTACAGGGCAAAGAGACAAAATTTTAAAAAAGAAAAATTGAATAAATTGTGAAAAGTAAATTAGATTGTTAAAAACTAACAATCTAAAGTGATATTTGTAACAAATAACTGTAGTCAGTTTAGCTTGACAAGACAATACGTTTATGTACATACGGAGAGAAAACACACAAGCCTTCTTGGTTACTGCAAAGCAACCACTGTAATTCAGTCTTACATGTTTATCTATAAGTCCACAAGTGGACTCATGCACCATGTTATCATTGATCTATCTCTTATCCCATCTTCCTCCAGTTCCTGATGCTTTTATGATAGCATAGTAGCTATTACAGAGGTTTTGGGAAGAAAACAGAAGGAAATATTAACTCATGTCAACGGACTTGGGATACACAGAATGCACAGAGCCCATCCAAGCCCCTCTACACCACTTAAAGAGCTCATGAGGCTTGTGCAGACCCAGGGGATTACATGGGCCTTAAGTAACGCAGGAAGCTTAACCAGTCCTAGTGAACTGGGATAAATTCCATCATCAGTGCACCTCAAATGCAGCACTCACATTAGACAACACCAATCTACTGATCCTGAAAAAATCTAGAATTAAAAATCCTCTGAGGAGTCTTTTGCAGAAAACAAAACACTTCAGAAGGAGAGGAAAAAGATGGGAGAAAAGAAAGGGTGAGATGCAGAATGCTAACCAACACATATGGTTAAGATTCTTGCACACACTCATTTGAATACACATTGACAAAGCTGAACAAAGTGTAACTGGACAAAAACATCCTATAGAAATAAAATCCTGATGTTCCATATTCACTGCCATGTGGAGGGCATGTCTGTGATATGTCTTCTTAAATACTGCTTCCCCTCCTCACACATTGGTTTGTTTCCCAACCTCACAAAAGATTGTTTGAATCCAATAGATCTTGAATTTAATATTAATCTAGTTTTTGACTTTCTTTATGCAATCAAAAATTATCTCATCAGATGCAAGACTCAAGAACGGAACTAAACAATGTGAAGTTTTAAAGTCTTACCTTGGACATATGCCACCGTTGTGGCATTTACTGCATCAGTAACACATATAGCATTTTCCATGTCCAAGCCAGATACCACATATTTACCATCACATGAAATATTACATGAAGTTACAAGGCCTTCTTGGTCTACAGTCCACTGAAGAAGAAAATAAACCGTTTTGGAAGTCATGCTTTTTGGGATTAGTTATCACATAGTTTCTTATCAGCTCTTCTATAATCAGTAAACAGGCTCAGAAGGAATAGTTTTTGCTACTGTTTGATATTTTAATGAACTCTGATAAATGTGTGGTTTACAGTATTTCAATTTTTTTAAACCCACTTAATATTTTGCATTAGCAGGAAATTTAAAATTAGATCGCACCGGCCAGCTGAGATCATAAAATTGGCCAGAAATATTAAATGAATTAAACCTCAAGGTAGCCTTCTGGGGTAGGTAATCATTCCTATATTATTTTACAGATGAGGTAACTGAGGCATATCAAGAAATCGATTTGCCCTAGGTCACACAGTTAATCGCTCTCACAGCTGAGCCTACAGACTCCAACTAGACCACATTACTGCCCAACGTGAGGATTGCATTTTTTTACTGTACCTCCAACTTAAAAATCTTTATGAATTTGATAATGTTACCAATTTCTGCTAAAAGCTAAACTCATTGAAAAAATCAATACATACAAGCATTTTTCCTGTTTCCATATCCCAAGCCTTTACTGTTTTATCATATGATGATGTTATCACTCTAAAAATTAAGCATATTAACAAAAACAACAATCAACATTTCCATTAAAAGAACTCAGACTTAAAATGCTGTTAGTATAGAAACAATAAAAAGTTGTCTTTGTGGGGGAAAAGCAAACACACACCTTCAGTTTTCTGTTAAATTATTTGTTCTCCCTACTTTCCAATAAATTTAAAATAAATATATTTTGTTTTTATATTTTTGCAAAAACTATTGCCAAAAAAAGGAGTTAGTTGGAAATTTTGAAATAGAAGTTGGAATTTTTCGCACTAGAAATTAACAAAAGAATGCCTTCCATGTAATTTGGAGTGCAGACAGCCTATTCATTTTCATTTCGTCCTATTACAAGTTATTTAATTATCACTAACTTTAGAATGCATGTAAAGCAATTATGGTGGGTTTGCTGTTATGAATGTGAAGTATCTTCGTTGCTAGTTATTTGCATTTTCAGGAGTTGATATTGCTGCGTAACACCACTGACCTTGCTATGCATAAATACAAAGCTACATTACACAACAAAGCCATTTAATAAAGTTTACTAGAAACTGACAGGTTTTCTTAAAACATTCCCACATATTTGAAATACATTTATTCTGAATGTTAAAAAACATGATAATTATACTTTATTACCATAATGGCTTTTCACTTGTTCAGTTTTTGATCAATTTATTACAGTGTCACTGAATATCATTTTATACAAGTTCAACATGAAAATGGAATTTAAATATATTAAAAGAATAAAAGGAACCTAGATGGCAAGGAATTTCATACATTGATCTTCTGACAATTGACTATGTATTTTCTGCTCTTCAATAGACATCATCTAACACATAAAGGCCATATCTAGTTTATGTATCAATGCTATTTTTGACTGGAAACAGATATAAAGGTCAACAAACTATGAAACTCTGCTTGTCTTTTTAGCAATCTTCAAAAACTCAGGCAACAGCAAAAGGCACCATTAGCATAATTAAAGTGTGGTGACCAAAGTTTTTTTTGTCAATCTTCCAACTTGATTGGAATTGATCTAGACTATGCTCCACTGATAGCAATACCAGGAATAATACCCTTAGTGACATTGCTTGACCTACACATTCAACTGTTTGTGTATCCCACAGCTCTTGTAGTGATTAATATCCATGGCAGGCCATTAGATAAGATGCATCTCCTGACAAAATTATAACAGCTGACTGCAGAGATATAGAATGCTGATAAACAATACAGACAAGACAGAACTTTTTTGAATATATAAATTCCGATGTCAGAAGAAACCCATGATCCTAGGCTAGTTCACAAATTATTATTCATTTATACAATGGCATATATTTACATATCTCTAAATACATAGAGCTTACAGTCTAATCTAGACAAGTTCTGTGTCCTGAAGAGCTTGCTCTAACACTCACTGAAGCCAAATGAAACATTCCCATTCCTTAATGTGCATTGCATCGGGTTCTAAAATAAAAAGTTTTAAAGAGTGTTGGACAAGTTTTTGGTGAGAATAAGATCAGAAGAATTCCTGGAAGAAGTGAGTTTTAAGGATCTGAAAATAGAGACAGAGCTTTGTAGACATGAGACTGTTCCAAGTGTAGGGCTAGCATGAATGAAAGTGCAAAAAAGAGGAAGGAAAAGAAAGAGATGCAGAGGATAAAGAAGATAGAGAACAAGGGGAATGAGAAGACATAACAGCAGGGGCTAGTTTATGTTGGACCTTTAAGGTAAGGAAAAGAAGTTTGAATTCACTATAATAAAAGATAGGAAGTCAATGAAGAGACTCAAGGAGGGGATGATACAACTGGAACAGCAGGAGACAAGATGAGTTCATCCACTTTGGATAGACTGGAATAGGGAGAGGCGAGGAAGTCCTGAGAAGAGAAGTTTAAGGCATTTAAGACAAGAAATTACTAAGACAAAGGGTTTAGCAGTGGGAATAGTGAGGAAAGCTGCACTTTGTTAATATTACTGCAAACAAAAATTACTTGTTTGAAGATAATACTTTGCAGGGACCTCACTCTTGGGTCTTGTGCCACCAGCATAAGTCATTCAGGAAATTCTCCAAGGTCTTAACATTTATGACTGTAGGCTGGCTCTGGGATTCCCCCCAATTGAACCTGCTCCCACTTCACAGGCCCCAAAACATTTCAGATAGTTACTTTCAAGACTGGGAGGCAAGAGCTCCACAAAATCTTGCACTACATAGTAAATACAATAACCTTCTCTGCCCCGTGTGGATGGGTGAAGAATCCTTCTTCAGAAAAGCAGAATTACAAAGTAAATAATGTTCCATTCTCTAAAGACACCATCATCTCATGATTCTTATTCTGGGAGAGTAAAGAGCATGGGGAATGTCTCACAATAAAAACAATCTAATGGTGAATACTGCTGAAGATAATGTGTACAAAACCATGCTTATATATTAAGAAAGAAATTACACTATGAGGCCTGTGTCTGCAAGAAAGACTTTTTTTTTTTTAATGAAAGCATAGGTCTCTGGCAGTTATCTGACATGCTGTAAGATTGCTAGAATCGATGATCTCTAGCAACATTCCCAGTCAAGTTAATATCTTTTGAAATCATTCTTGAACCAGCAATCTGACACAAGGTCTTAGCTAGATCAGTAAACTAAATTATGGGCAAGTCTACACTTAAAATGCTGCATTGGCACCACTGTAGCGCTTAAGAGAAGACTGTACGGAGAAGCTGTACCCAAGAGGCGGTAGCAATGTCGATGGGAGAAACTCTCCCATTGACATGGCACTATCTACACTGGGGGTTAGGTCGGCATAACTACATCGCTCAAGGGTATGGATTTCTCAAACCCTTTAGTGACATAGTTATACCGATATAGGTCTATAGCAGGGGTCGGCAACGTTTGGTACGCGGCTCACCAGGGTAAGCACCCTGGCGGGCTGGGCCAGTTTATTTACCTGCTGACGCGGCAGGTTCGGCCGATCGCGGCCCCCACTGGCCGCAGTTCGCCGTCCCGGGCCAATGGGGGCAGCAGGAAGCCGCGGCCAGCACATCCCTCGCCCGCACCGTTTCTCGCCGCCCCCATTGGCCCGGGACGGCAAACCGCGGCCAGTGGGGGCCGCGATGGGCCGAACCTGCCGTGTCAGCAGGTAAATAAACTGGCCCGGCCCGCCAGGGTGCTTACCGCGTGCCAAACGTTGCCGACCCCTGGTCTATAGCATAGACCTGGCCTAAGTTTCTCTCCTTCATTCTGTCAGAGGAGTTTGCTACAATGTGGCAAACACAGTTTGGCTGCTAGTGAACTTCTGTAGGGTCTCATAATTTAGGAACCTTTTGTCCAATTCACATCAAATTTGGAAGAAAAATTCTACTTTGGCCTCAGAAATAACATACCAGTTTTGAGGTAATGCCTTTTTTGTGGATTTGAGAGGAAACCAATACTGAGCTTAGAATGAGTGGACTGGAACTTTAAGTATGTAGGGTAATCATCATAGTCATTTCTGTAAATGCTATTGCTCTAAATATAACAGAATACTGTTCCAATAATTTAGTGTCTAATTTCAAACACATCTGTTTACACCAAAACAATCATTCATATTACTGCATTATAAAAGTAATATTAAATGGTTGAAGATAAGCTAACTGGCATAACAGTTTTTCTATCTGTACTTGTTTAACTTCTGTACTTCAACGCAACTATTTCTGTGTATTTAGAAAAAATTAATTCAATTTCCTCTCTAACAAATCTATCTATATGGAAGCATCAGAGCAATACTCAGTTTATTTGTTCTGAGTTTCGTTCTGTTTTTTTTAATTTGCTGTAAAAATGTAACACCTAGCAGTCAAATAGCACCACTTTCTCCTCTCTATTTATACTTACATATGAACTACAAATGAAAGGTCACCTTTTGTTATCAGGAGTCAAGCTGCACTCAGAAATGGGAGCTGTGTGTTTTTCTTCAAAGACTTGAACAGGAACACCTTTTTCAACATCCTTAAATAAATCCAAAGGAGCTTGATTAATGATTTTGAAAAGATAAAATGCAACATATAAAAGATCTGAAATCAGTGAACTTGGTCTCAGTTGTAGCACCTGATCTGAGAATTAGAATGATTATTACCTTTATCCATGAAAAAAAAATGACCTTTCACCTGTTCCACAAATCAATCATCAATATTGGTGTCCTGAGACCACCGCCTGATATGCTGACCAATATTGTCTCATTATGTCCTTTTACTCCACTGTCTGTTTGTATCCACCTGTTGTCTCTTGTCTTATATTTTGACTGTAAGCTCTCTGAGTCAGGGAACACTTTTTGTACAGGGCCTAGCACAATGAGAGCCATGAATCACAAATTTCTTCCCAGAGGAAATTGACAAAACATAACTTGACTTTCCCTCTCTGCTTGGCTCACCTTCTCATCCCCTCATACAATTTTCTCCTCCTTCTCTCCCTCACAGACATTTCTCATCTGCTCTCCTCCTCTAATCCCTCCATTGCCCCTGTGATGCCATCCCATCCCCTGCTCTCCCTTGTGCACACTCTAATCCCCTTGCTTCTCTTCTCCATAACCTCTCACTCTCCTCTAACTCTTTCTCCTTACTATGCAAGCATGCTTTAGTCTCTCCTATCTTAAAGAAACCACCTTTGATCCCACTTGCTTCTCCAACTACCACCCCATCTCCATTTAATCTCTAACCTCATTAAACACACAGTTACAGTCTGTCTGGAGCTCCTCTCCTCCAATTTCACCAGGTCCTCACTAGCCCTCACATCCAAGCTACACATATTCTTTTTGCATAACTTCTCTGAAATACGGCTTTTCCTATCCATCCACACAGCTAAAGCATTTATTCAGGCTCTCAGACCATCTCATGTCTCTCTTATTGTAACATTTTTTCTCTGCCCTTGACAAATGCAATCTGGCCCTGCTCGTATCCATTCCGAATTCTGCTGCAATCATCTTCCTAGCTTTATTGCATCAAACATAGTTACTTGTTTCACTTTCAAGGCCCTTCATGTCCTATCCCCACCCTACATATCTCTTATAGGGTGACCAGACAGCAAGTGTGAAAAATCGGGACGGGGGGGGGGGGAGGGAGGGGTAATAGGCACCTATATAGGACAAAGCCCCAAACATCGGGACTGTCCCTATAAAATCAGGACATCTGGTCACCCTAATCTCTCACAAGCGAGATGTCAACTCCTGCCTTCAGTCACCCATGACATCAACCTCCATTGCCCACTTGATACATTTACAAATACCTTCGTGCTTTCTCGCATTCTGCCTTTCATACTTGAAGGCGCTCCCTGTAAATATCTGTAAAGCTTACCTCATTATCCTCCGTCAAAACCCTCAAACATGACAAAGGTTAGACTACTAGTGTACTGCGACTACTGGCTATCACGCTGACCAAAACTGTCTCCTTTCCTTTTACTCCCCTCCTTACCCTCTCCCCTTGTGTCGTGTCTTATATTCAGATTGTAAACTCTTTGGGGCAGAGTCTATCTTTTGGTTCTGTGTTTGTACAGCCAGCACAATGGGGTCCTGGTCCACAACCAGAGCTCCCAGGTGCTAGGGTAATACAAATAATAATAATTGAGCTTTACACAATGGGAAGCGCCACCTAAACACATTTCAAATACTGTACAGTAAAGAAAGTTTGACATGCAGTGGTAACTCTAGGTCAACGTATTTTTATTCCTTTATTCATATGCTCAAGTTTTTATTTTATATAAGTAGTGTCACTAATTGCAAGGGGATTAATTGAACCTGAATAAGAGTTTTCAGGATCAGGACCTGTGTGTGGCACTGTAAGTTGCCTTACTTGCACATGCCCCTTCAAAGGCTGCTGTGCTGTTCAGTGAAGCTTTACTACATTTGAACCTCCCCCTCACTCCCATCTTGTGAAATGTACACAGTCTGGGGCTTGGCAGCAGCTGCCCCTGACAGGATCCTTCAACTGGAAGTTATTCTGTTCAATTAACAGCTGTGAATAATACAGAGAATTTGAATGAAAGTAAATTTATTTTAAGTCTGATTTTTCTTTCTTATTTTTCAGTGTTCCAATAGCAGACATTAGAGCCATCGTGTCTCTTTCTAAGGCTGAAACAAACAAAAAAAACCCTAACTTACAATTTTGTTTTAATTTTTTGAGTCAAGAAAACTGTCTTTCTAGTCTTATCTTGACCAATGGCTCTCAACCTTTCCAGACTACTGTACTCCTTTCAGAGGTCTGATTTATCTTGCATACCCCAAGTTTCATCTCACTTAAAAATTACTTGCTTACAAAATCAGACATAAAAATACAAAAGTGTCACAGCACACTGTTACTGAGAAATTGCTTACTTTTTCATTTTTACTATATATTCATAAAATAAATGAATTGGAATATAAATACTGTACTTACATTTCAGTGTATAGTATATAGAGCCATATAAACAAGTAATTGTATGAAATTTTAGTTTCTAGTGACTTCACTAGTGCTTTTTATGCAGCCTGTTGTAACACTAGGCAAATATCTACATGAATTGATGTACCCACTGGAAGAACTTCTGCATACCTTCAGAGTACACGTGTCTCTGATTGTGAACCACTGATCTAGACCATGTGTACTGTGCCTTATTAATTTGTGTTTTCCAAAAGATGTGTGCACTGCCAGTGAAATATTTTCTATTCACAAGAGGAATTCCAAATACTTTCTTAGATACACATTTGATACCTACTCTTTCAAAAGAAAAAGAGAATTCAAAGTGGAATTGACAGTTTCCCTAGCTCTTTGTTATCAAACCTGGTCTTTTATTAATCCTAACTGGCCCAGCTACTCCTACAGAAGAGGAAATCAGAGTTGTCCTGACAAAGTGGAAGTTATCAGGATAAATGAACCATTGTCTCTCTTATGTGTTGCTTATAAGGAAGCCCTCAACATTCAGGTAGATTCTCTTAGATAGCTCCTGACAAAAAATAATATCTCAGGGAGCGCTGGATAAAAATTCTTACACAACTATGCCCAAGATAAGCAAGTCACATCAGACAGTACTAATCTTCCATACATGAAGAAAAAAATATTCAATACATTATATTCTCTTTTCAATGAAGAGGCTTTCATGTGTCCCCTCCATCTAGTTTACTTAAGGAAGATTCCGCAATTACCTTATTATTTTTTTGTTTTGATTTAAATCTCTTGACATGCAAGTTTGATATCATAGGTTTTCACTAAAAATAGAAGAATCTATACTTTACAAATTCCAATTCTGTGATGGGATGAAGAGTGAGTATGTAGTTCTGACAATGTGATGGAATTATCAACATTAAATTGTGAACATCTTAATGATCCACTTGGCTGGACACATTTATTTACTGTCTTGCCTCCTACAAATATTTCCTTAAACATCACCATTGTAATCATGATTATTTGCTTTGAAACCTATCAAAAAGGGAGCGGCTCTTCAGCTGTTTCATGGGAGGAGCTAAGGATGGAATGAGTCCTGTCTCTTGGATACCCTGGAAGTGTTGAACACTGTGGATGCCTGAGCTGACCCCAAGTAAAGCTTTGTTCTTCATCTATTCCCAAACTTTCACTAGAAAATTTCTTAATGTGTCATAATGGAAGCTAAGCATGATATCTGGATAAAAGTGCAGCACTAAAGTTCTCTTTATAGCATCATAGCCTCTACACCTGTATTCACAACATTAAGGCATTACCATCCCTTAATACCAGCCTCAGCAGGAAGTGTTTGAATCAAGTTACAAACCAGTTCATATATGCCAGGCATAATGAATTGTCAGCTGCTCATATGAACGTCAGGTATAGTACTTATCTAAGAATAAGGATCTGGGCCATCTTTTAGAACAGACTGAAATAAATAAACTTCACATCACATCAGCCAGGGTTCTTGTGTGCCTCAGTTCAGGTAACCCTGGTTGCTGTAACCAACCTGGTTGGAATTTTGTGGAAACCCTAGGTAACTTCATAAAACTGGCCAAGGGCATCAGAGCAGATAGAAAGTAAAGAACAGACAGATTTGACTTCATTGCAAACAAAAGGCAGCACATGAAAAGTGTAAAAAACATTATGCCCTTGCTGATAGCTAAATGTAGTGCCTATAGTGCATAACCCTTGATTCCCACTATTCTCTAAGAAAGACTGTACACATCAAACAATGTGATGGTGAGCAAAATGAACCTCCGGATCAAAACAAATCAAAAATTGTGTAACAAGCCATTGTTGTGAAGTATTTTATTCAAAGAGCTAGAGCGCTGATCCAGCAAAATTATTGAGCATGTGCTTAAGTCCACAGCTATTCAGCAGAGCACTTTAAATGCATGTCTAAGTCCTACTGAAGTCAATAGGGTCTACATACATACTTAAGTTCTTTGCTGAGTCAGAGACTAGGTTCAGGTAATTAATGAGGAAAAAACATGACAATTAGGGAAAAAAACCTCATTAACACTATAAAAGCAGCACAAGATGACATTCCCAAGTCAAAACGAAATGTTTTTTTTTTCCCAGAAAGACCTGACATATTATATAATATTGTAGTAGAGCTCTCCCTCACTAGTGTATAAGAACATTCATCTCCAGGTGCCTACATGGAGCACTGCTGAATGTCAAAGAATATGTTAAAAGTATGGAATAGGAGCGTTACCACTGTAATTGTACCTGTGAAATAGTTTAGTTATTTTACAAACTGAATAAAATGCTGTTTAGAAGGTCAATTTATGACTCACTCAACCTCCAAACTTATATGACATTTCTTGCTTGGTTTAGACATTATTATGGCGTGACTGTTGAATTGTTTTAGATTCATGACATACCCAGAGTTTCATTGTTCTGTCATAAGAGCAAGAAAGAATTTTTGTATCTTCAAAGCAGAAATGGCAGGAGCTCACAGTATCACAGTGCCCTCTCAAAATTTTAAAGTGGATCTGTAAATGAACAGAACAAAGATACAGTACGTTTTATCTTATATAATAAATCCTTCTTGTTGACAAGTTAGTCCTCAAGAGATAGTCTAAAAGTAATAACCCGATTAGAATATTTTAGTTCCTGCTGTTTGAGAGCATTCACACTCATCTTTCTCTGTTATTAGATTGCAGGTGATTTGGCAGATCACAGCAAGACTTTTTTTTAAGCACCTGTTTGTACATGACAATGATCTTGCTCTTCTTTAAGTTTAAAAAAATCTATTTTGATTCTTGAAGTTTGTTGTGTACGCTGTATGATTGAAATATGACCATTTATATAATTAATATTGCCACTGTTAGACAATTGCAACAAATCTTATACAAAGTATGTCATGTAAGGTATCAATGAAAAACTTATAATCCATCAAATGATTATCCTGTTTGTCTGCATGTATCATCTTTGCATCTAAAAGTATGACTATTGACTGTATTTCAAATGCATTGGTGGCCTATTAAGGAATAGTTAACTCTTAATGAGCCACAGAAGAAGCTTGTCCCCATCCCATGAGTCTTTCTGTGGACACTTTAGCCAGAACATGGGTAATAGCCATTCCTATTAGTCATCGAAGCATGCAAGGGCATGTGACCAGTGGTGGATTAGCCACTGGGGCTATGGGGTCCATGCCCAAGGGCCCCGGAGCCCCAGAGGGGTGGGAAAAGCCCCACTGCCCTGACCCCGCTACCGGGAAGCAGCACCGGGAGTGGCAGTGGGAGAAGCCCCCAGTGCCCACCGACCCCATCAGCAGCCGGGAGCAGGGGTGGGGAAAGTCCCAGCACTGGGACTCCCGCTGCAGCCCTAGGACTGGAGCTCTCAGAGAGCTTATCTGGTTTTGGGGCCACAGTGTAGAAGAGCAGAATGGGGTGGACCCTCAGTGGAATAGGGGTGGGGCCATGGGCAGGGTCACATGTGGAGGGGGGAGGAACAGGGACAGGACCACAGGTGGAAGGGGTAGGGAGGGGTCCCCCCACTTGCTCTGGCCCAGGACCCCAGGAAACCTTAATCTGCCTCTGTATGTGATCCTGGACGCCAACTTGTGCCTGTAATTTTCCACAAACGAAGACTGAGAAAAGTTCCCTCCACAAGGGAGAAGGTATAAAAACCCCTGGAAGCATCTCCATTTTGGCTCTTTCCTGCTCTGATCTTTGGACTATGGACTTACACTAAAAGGCGCATTCCAACCAATGGACTAAGGACCTTCCAATCTTTTGGAAGTTACCAGAGTCTTTACAAGCCAGCAGTCTGTAACATCACTGCTTTGAAATGAGTGTATATATTTGTTTTCCTTAACCATTTTAACTCTACCCTCTTTCTTCTCTCTTATAAATAAACCTTTAGATATTAGATACTAAAGGATTGGCAACAGTGTGATTACTGGGTAAAATCTGAATTATACATTGACCTGGCTGTGTGGGCTGATCTCTTGGGATTAAAAGAACCCTTTGTTTGATTAAATTGGTCTTAAATAATCACTCAGACTATGCCTTCATCCTGTGCCACTGCAAACCTCCTTGAGCAGGTGTTCATTTTTTCTGCATCTTTTTCATAGACATATGGTAGTGTATTGACTGCTGTTCAGTATCTGTTCTTCAGAACTGACAATCAGAAAGGCTAAATGAGTTTGTCTGATTTGTCATGAATATTATATTGTGGTTCATTATACATGTAAAGTAACAAAGGATACTTCCAGTCCTCTGCTTTCAGGAGCAATGAATACATTAACAATTTAAAAATATAAATTGTGTATTTTAAGAATTTAGTACATTACACCTGCCTTGTTCTTGCTTTTCTTTCTTTTCCTGGATAGGCTGACAAGTTCCCCTCCAGTCTTCACAGACAATTGTATGTATGTTACTAACAACACTTTCAGCATAGCATATTAATTATAATGAAACTGTGACGGATTGGATCACAGAAACCCCCCTGAGAGCTGCCAACCGATGTGCCAAGACTACTTCTATTCCTGTTTTCCCTGCCAGCTCAGGACTCCAGCACCCTGTCTTGCTGCTCCAACAGACCCAGGGTCTGAATTACTTGTCCTAAAGCTGCAGGTTTAGCTGAAAACAGCTCACAGAAGTGTGTTTGTCTTTAGCACTCAGATGCCCAACTTCCAATGGGGTCTAAACCCAAATAAATCTTTTACCCTGTATAAAGCTTATACAGGGTAAACTCATAAATTGTTCGCCCTCTATAACACTGATAGAGAGATATGCACAGTTGTTTGCTCCCCCAGGTATTAACACATACTCTGAGTTAATTAATAAGTAAAAAGTGATTTTATTAAATACAGAAAGTAGGATTTAAGTGGTTCCAAGTAGTAACAGACAGAACAAAGTAAATCACCAAGCAAAATAAAATAAAATGCGCAAATCTATATCTAATTAAACTAAATACAGATAAGATCCTCACCAGTTCCAGAATGCTCCCTTTTACAGGCTAATCTTCTTTTAGCCTAAGTCCAGCAATTATTCACACCCCCTGTAGTTACTGTCCTTTGTTTCAGTTTCCTTTAAGTATCCGGGGGGGGGAGGGTGGAGAGGCTCCTTCTTTAGCCAGCTGAAGACCCAATGGAGGGGTCTCCCAGGGATTTAAATAGACTTTATCTTGTGGGTGGAGACCCCCTCCTCACCCTGTGTAGAATCCAGTCACAAAATGGAGATTCGGAATCACATGGGCAAGTCACATGCCCATGCATGACTCAGGACTTGCAGGTAGCAGCCATTACCCACATGCTACCTTGAATGTCCTGAGGTAGACTTCTTATGTGGATTGGAGTCTTCCAAACTCTTTTGTCTGTTAAGTGCTTCCTGATTGAGCACCTTATTTGCACATTCCTTTCCCAAGAAGTGATCAAATGTTCTAACTAAGGCTACTTCAAAATCAAGCAATTATACAGCCAATGTTCATAACTTTGAACACACAAATGGTGCCTGCATACAACTAGGATGAACATAACCAGTAGATCATAACCTTTACATAGATATGTTACATGGCATATGTAGCAAAACCCTATTCCAGTTATAACATACATACATTTATAAGCACACCCCCCCCCATAAAGCCTTATGGGGTACACTGTCACAGAAACCATAATGAAATATGCAGTTGAACTATTACCACAATCTAGAAAAGGGCGGAGGTTTTTTTGCAAAGAGCACAGGTGTTTTGGGTGGGAGGACGAACCAAGTTTTGTAATACACAAATACATCACTGTGGTGCAGGCAAATTAAAGGAGCACATGGGCACTGGGGAGAGGTCAGCCTGCTGGTAGCAAAGAAGGGTTAGGCTGGCGATACTTTCCACGGATGGGGGAAGGTGGGGGAAGAAAACATCTAGTCCCAGCTGTCCCCAACTAGCAGCCTCTGGCATGCATTGGCCCTACAGGAACAGGGCAGTCTGCAGCTCATCCCAGTAGTGCTCCTACTGATTCCCCCCAACTCCTGGGGCACTGAGATACTCTCTCCACCCACACACAAAAGAATTCTCCCGCCCGCCCCCCTGACACCTGCCTCTCCCATATCCCTGCCTCAGGCACTGAGGAGCCCCCCCCCGCCACACACACACACACACACACACACACACACACACGCACTCTCTCTCTCACCCACCCCACCCCCCAGGCACTGAGACACACACATCCCGTCTCTCACCCACCCTGCTCTTACCCCCACTCCCAGGTACTGAGACACCCCTCCCCCCGGCTCTCACCTACCCTCCCGGTCTCTCAGCCAGGGCACCGCCTTCCCCCGGGCAGGAAACCGTCCGCTCCCCGCCCCCACCTGCGCGAGCCTGTCCTGGTCGGCCAAGCAGCTCTCCGGCTGGGAGGGCCTGGGCAGGGGAGGCTCCTCCAACGCCAGCGGGTCCCCCCGGCCGCTCGCCCCGGCCATCTCCCCGGCTCTGAGGTAACCGCCGCTCACAGGAGCCCCTAGCGGTCACGCTGCCCCGCTCCCTGCTTTGGGTGCACTGAGCATGCCCAGTAACCTTCGCTGTTGCCACTGCCCTCTCTCTGCCCTTACTTCTACTTACGATTTGCTGCCTGCGCTTTGGAGGGGTTTAAAAGGACCAAAGGGGGCAAATTGCAGCGGGGGGGGGAGCTGTCAGGGTCTGAGCAGGAGGCAGAAATTTACTGGCCAGGGGGTATCAAGCTACTGTAGGTAGCGGCAGGAGAGGGGCTGAGGGGGGAAAATCGGGGGTGGGGGTGGTAGCCGGGGTTAAGCCCAGGGGGAGACGCTGCCAGACCCCGTGGGGGGACAAAACCCCCGTTTAGGGAGGGGGAGGGGGGGGAACAGTGACCCCGTGGGATGAGCCACGTGCTGTGCTCGCTAATCTAGGGGCGTGGGGGGCGCAGAGGCTGTGTTCGTTCTGCTCACAGGACGCTGCATGTCAGCCCCGGAGCAGAGGGCAGGTTCCTGGGGCTGGGGTCTTAAAGGCACAGGCAGCCCAATTCCTAGACTGTCAAAGCTTAGACACCACAGCTCCTCTCTGTCTTATACAAGTGCTGCGGGGCTACGTTACTGCTCCAGCCAGGAGACTGAATGCGGTGAAATATTGTACAGACACCCCCTCCCTCAAACTCTGCCTCTCACATTTTGAATATGTAAAAGTGTCTTCTATCAGTTTCTATGTCTATATGAAATCACTGCAGCTCCTTTCTCTTATATAACGGGCTGAGTTGCTAACTCCCTCCCAGAGCCCACATGTCCGCACCCCCTCCTGTACCCCAATCCCCTGCCCCAGGTCAGAGCCTGCACCCCTCACGCAAACTCCCCATAGCCTGCAACCCTCCTGCACCCCAACTCCATCCCAGAGCCTGCACCCCAAAAAGAGCCGGATTAACCTTTTATGGGCCCAGTGCTAAACATATTTGTGGGCCCTCATGGGGAAAATGGGGACATGGGGCAGGGGGGAAGAGTCCTCAGAGTGAGGGGCTGGCCGGGGGCAATGGGAGACGGGTCATGGCACGGCAGGGACAGCCCCGCTCCACCCAGCCCAGTACAAGGACACTGTTTACAAACCGGGAGCTGCCAGATGCACACTGGCCAGCCCGGCCCTGCGCTGCCACGGCGCTTCTTCCCCTTGGGGGCGGGCCCATGCTGCACCATGCTACTCCCCTGCCCAGCACCCCTCTGACTCCCTATGCCCAGTGCCACACCACCCCCACAAACCCCCCTCCCACAGACCACTCCCCCACCTACTCAGAACCCCCCCACAGATCCTCTCACTGCCCAGTGCCCCCCTAGCTGAATACCCCCCATAACCCTCCCACAACTGCACAGTGCCCCACACCTCCCCGCCCAGAGACCCCCCCCAGATCCCCTCACTGCCCAGTGCCCCCCAACGCCACAACTGCACATTGCCCCGCACAGACCCCCCCCACTTCCCAGCGCCTCGACACACACAGATCTCCCCACCCCAACCCCCGCCCAGCACCCTCCCAAACCCACTAGAGACCTACTCTCCCACACCCTAATCCCCGGCCACAGTAGCCGGCCCTGATGGGCGGTGACTGTGTCTGCCAGGCTGAGCCGGCAGCACACCCAGAGCTGGTCCTGGGGCAGGATAACTCCGGCCCCTTAGGAGTGGTGAGATCAGCCAGGCTGGAGCAGGAGCAGAGCCTACCAGGCTCCCTCAGGACCCACATGCCTGGCAGGACCCAGCTGAGCCTCCCCTCCCCCCAACTCCCCTGTGACTGGCTGAGACTGGCCCAGCCTCTGCACCAGTCCCAGGTGGCTCTTCCCCCGGGGAGGCAGGTGGGGCCCTACAGGTCCCAGGCAGTGGAGACAGCTCAGAGCTGGAGCAGTGCTGGGGAGCGGGGCAGATCCCTGGGACGTGACTCCCGAGATCCCACCCAGCCCACCCACACCCATTGGCCCCGTGGCCAGCAGCCCTGCCGAGCCCGCATGGTGGCCCCCAGCTGCTGGGTAATGAGCCCCCTACAGCAGTGGCATAGCCAGGTTCTAACATCAGGGGAGCGAACACATAAAAAAAGGCACCACCCGACATATCAAATTACTAATTACATACTTTTAAATTCGTTATACATATTTATTTTGTACCTAAAATAAAAACACAAGAATGATCCAGCCACAGAAGGGTTTGCACAGCCGGCATTTTGCAGGAGAACTTTAGATTATACTTAGATATACTTTCGATTCTAGAAAGTAAATGACAGAATACAGTAGTTTATAATTGTCACAGGATTAAAAAAAAATACTGGCCATTTTTTCCAGTTACTAATTTCATTTTAAAATCAATCAATGAAATGTACTTTATTCATAATAGATCGTAATCCTAAAGTCACCAAAAAGGCATGACAAATACAAGTTTTATGAGAATTGGTGAGCAAAGATCTCATAGCTCTTCGGTGTTGGAGAAAGCAGTAATTTCCCTTAAAGTAGCTTTATTCATGGTTTCTTTTTAAAAACAGAAGACATCTCTACAACACAGGTATAAGTAACATCTCTCACACCAAACAGGAACTTTTCCACAGTTCATTGCAATTTGGAAGTGTGATTATTATACCTTGCCTTACAAACACCAAACACCATTACATATGCACAAAGGTCAATAATTCTCTCCCCCCCCCCACCCCCTATACTGAGTTGTGCTTCTGCATATAGTATCTATTTGAGATGAATATTGAGCTCCCAGCTCTTCAGGAAGCAGTAAAGACTCAGCAGCCAAGCCACAGGTTGAATCCTATTGCAAACAGTATGAGTGCCGCATGAGGCATTCTGAAGCAAGAGGAGATTACTGGAAAACTTTAAATAAGACACAGAAAGAATAAACTTTTCCTAGGGTTTTGTTTCTGTCAGATTTATTGTATCATGTATAGTAAGTGTTTAATATAAAAATCAGGTAGTAGGATTTACAATGTTATAACAAGAGATTATGCTATTACCATTATCCAGTCAACTTGCACACTACTATTTTGAATTAGTGATAATGTACAGAGAGAGAAAGAAGAAAGCTGAATTTAGAGAATAATTATTAACCAGATTCTTGGTTATTCACCAGCCACTTTGCTCCAGTCCATAGCACAAAGCACCATAAACCCAGCAGAATCTGGCCAAGAGAATATTCACCTCAAATTGGCATCTGCTACACTCCCCGCCCCCCCCCCCCCGCCCCCATTCCCAGTCACCACTATTCAGGATATAGCTAAGTGAAAAGGTGGCATGGCTGAAGCATTTAGCAGGCAATTGTAAACTAGTATAGAGTACATTAGCCCTGAGAACACTGCTTAATTCTGAGCACTGGGTCTGCAGCTAGTCAGCAGTGAGACCCAGGACACATAACTGGCACCTTAAAGCACCTTTACCCCGCTTTCCTTCACAAACTGCACTAAGCACAGTTTAGATACAGCCCTGTATCTGATCCACAGTATCTGTCACACTTCTGGGTCTCATGGAAATGAGTACACTTTATGTATAAAAGAGTGCACTAAAGTATTTCTCTCTTTAAAAAAAAAAAATGTCTAACATTCTATCTTAAATTTTTGCACAAAACCAGTGATGTCCATGAGAGTTCTGCACATAGATCAATGCCAGTGTATAGTAGCCTTCAACTTTTTTACAGCTTTCCAGTGTTTTATAGTGAGACATTATCTCCCCCAGACCAGTTTCATAATTCTCTACAGATTTGTCACCAAGATCAAAGTCTGCAGTGAAAAGACAGCAAGGCCTGTGTGCTGGACTGCCCCAGACGAGGGGCCAGACCCAGCTATGTGGATGGGTTACAGGGGTCTGTAATGGGCCCCTTCCCAGGGTGGGCCTGGTGCCACGGCGCCATTGGCACCATTGTAAACCCAGTACAGACCCCAAGCCCCCTCCCACAGCAAAACTCCCTTGGACTTTTTCTGGATGCCACCAAAAAATATAAAAACCTGCTGTCCCGGTGCTACTTTACAGCTACAGGAGACTTGATGCAGTGAAAGAATTTCCCTACATTCCATCAAACTCTGCGTCACACATTTTGAGTATTTAAAAGAGTCTCTCAACTATTTGTCTATGTGAAGTCTCATAACAGTTCACAAATTTTAGGATTGCCTTTTGCTGCATTTATCTTGCCTGTGAATCCAGCCCTTACAGTCCCATGTCACTGTTCACATGTCATTGCTTGGGTGTAGAAGCTGATTCACAAATATTCAGTAAGTGTATTATATGGTGTCATCTTACATCCTTCCCAAGGGCAAAAATCTTCTACAACAATGAAGGCTTGGGCTCATGACCAGTGGCTGCAGAATTTTTGGATGCGCAAGTCCACATTTCTGCATCTGTGTGCAAAACTCACCAAAATAAAAGCTGCACTGACACTGGAGAAGAAAAAATAATTGCACTATGGGGATCTGCAACACCAGATTCTTATTGGTCAATCAGTGGTCTCTCTCCTAAACCAAGGTAGAATGGATTTCTTTAATGTAAGTAGTCACAACATATTGTTAAAGCTCATTTCATGCTCAATGCAGGAGCGTAGCTAGGGGTGTTCAGGGGAAGCAGCCGCTTCCCCTCAGCACATTTTTCAAAAGCGGCGCCTGCCAGGCCGGCGCTGGGCTCCTGCAGGCAAGGGGGAGGGCGGGCAGCATGGCCGAACTCCGGAGGAGCCATTGCGGGGGGCCATCTCATCAGTAGTTTCCACTGTCATTCTCTCAGGCAGAGCTCCACAAATGAAAGTGAAGGTATATGCTAACACACTTTCATACATAGCATGAGCAAAGTACAATTTCATTCAGTGAGTTAAACACAGTGTGAAACAGCAAATACAATGCTATGTTTGATGTGGAGGAGTACTCTAATAGTAATACATGTAATGAAATTGGGAAATACAGTATAGTGTACATTTCATGGTTTGCTTCACTGGAAACTATAATTGCATTTCTATTTTTTTTTTTTAAATAAATACAGAGTGAATTACTTCAAAATGATATATTATTGCTTCCTTACCACACACCAGGTCATTGGGTTCTTGCGGTAAGATGTTTTGTATTGTACTTCTGGGTTATGGGCAATAAATGTGGTATTAAATAAGCGATTTGTAACACAACTATAGTAGCAGTGATATAATTTCCCGTGTTGCGGGTTTTCAGTGAGTTCAGGGCATGCAAAGGAAAGTAGAATGTGAATGTTAAAAATAAAATGCTACTGTCAAGTTACGTTGTTAATGTAACTTGGAAGAATAGATTCTGTAATGAATTGATCAATGATTTCACAATATGCTTTTCTCTTGTGTGTTACTGAGGCCTTGGCTACACTGGCGCTGTACAGCGGTGCAACTTGCTGCGCTCAGGGGTGTGAAAACGCCCCCCCCGAGCGCAGCGAGTGCAGCGCTGTAAAGCGCCAGTGTAATCAGCGCCTGCAGTGCTGCACGCTCACTCGCAGCGCTGCAAGCTACTCCCCTTGGAGAGGTGGAGTACATACAGCGCTGCGAGAGAGCTCTCGCAGCGCTGGCGGCGCGACTACACTTGGGAATTCACAGCGCTGCCGCAGCAGCGCTGTGAATTCCCAAGTGTAGCCAAGGCCTGAGACATTACAAACGAGAATATGTTAATTGCATAATGATTTTTGATAAATCAGTATAAAATTTTTGAAATAATCACATTGTAAATATATTCACAAATTATATTGGTACTTACAGATAGCCTTGATGGAAAAAAAGGAATTGTTAATAATTGACCCCTTGTGTGATGAGATGAGATATGAAAGAACATGCCTGAGGAATTGGAGGTGATTTATTAGATACTTACTTTTACAGTGGACATGAATGTTCCATTGACATTTTTTTTTTAAAGGGAATGTAACAATAGTGAGACTAATATCTTCCTGTCAGCTACAAATAAAAATTGAAACAGCATGTACTTGTACTGAATATGCCTAGTAACGGACTTTGAGTGAACTTGTGTGATTTGACTCTGGGAAACGACTTCACAGAATGTGGACACGAAACAGTAGCATGTTGCATGATTGAGAATCTGTTATCAAAATGGGGCACAGCAAATCAGGTGATACATTGTGTAAGAGTGAGACAATAATATGAAAGCAAGTGTGTATATATGTGAGCAATAAGTCATTTCAATCATTAATTAAAAAGAGATAGAATGGATTTGTATCTATGTCCAGAAACCGGAAGGGGGTTGGGGGGAAGAAAGAAAAGCTCATTTATGCAGTCCGCTAATGTACTCTCTAAAAATTTCAGAAACTTCATCAAACGATTAACTAGCAAATCCTCATCTGATTGGAAGAGTAAAATTGTTCAGCATCCCAGACAAAGTGATGGCCACAACTGCGGACCACTCATCTTAAAGGTATTGAATACCAAATTGCCATTATCGTTTGTTATGTATGTGTAATTATCCAGGGTGAAAGTAAATGCCAGAGATTACCAGTGGGCACTACACCAGCGTCCCTGCCAAGGTGTGTGGGGTGGGCTTGTGGGCCCCAGAAGGGATGGGGTCTCTGGCAGAAGGTGCGGTGCTGGGGGGGCCAGATTCCACCAGCCAGCCCTTCCTGACAGCTGCTGCTGCAGTGGCCAGGAGCACCAGGCCCTTGTAAATTGCAGGAACCCAGGGCCCCTTTTGCTCCCCCACTGTCGGCAGCCCTGCCAGGAGCATCCAACAGCATTGCTGGACCCTATGGCACGGCCGCTGATGCGGGGGGAGGGGGGAGCTAAAGGGGGCAGCGACGTTAAAGCATAAAGCACTGCCACAGCGGAAGTGTAACGTCAGCTGTGTACAGGCCGGTACTGGTGGCCAGTTCTTACCGGTATGCTGAACCGGTCCACTTTCACCTCTGGTAATTATGATGTTTATTCTAAATATCAGTGTTGTTAGTTTGCAGAAACATATTTGCAGCACAAAGACATCAGTATGGTAGAAACAACACAAGAGGCTAATACTGCATTTAGAAGACATATAGCAATTCTTCTAATGAAGGAGTCAGGTAATTACTTTCTACCATGTACTGTGGACTCATTAGGCACATGTGAAGATAACATGAAGAGTGGAATTATGTCACATAGCAGACAGTTATCTTAATACCCCTAAAGTGGGATATCTCACAGGTTTGGTTCTGTAATGGTGACTATGAATCAATAATATCTTTAAGTACACAAACATTTGAATGGGGGTGAATGATTGCTATTGATCGACCAGTTAAATGAAATTGGCATTTTTAGATACAGGTGCACTAAAGTAAAAATTTGAGAAAATATGACTCACAAAAAAGAAAAATATGTTCAAACCATTGACTGGATTAAAATATTGACATTAATTCATAAATCAAGATTTGCATTTTCAGTGTTGGTTGTAACGTATTCATCATTTCATAACGCTATATTTATTTTTAAGAAAGCAGGGAGGACTACTGCATATACTGCAACCTTGTCAACTGTAAAAAGGAAAGTGAGGATAGCACGATGGTAAGAAACATAGAATTGTATGAGAAATAAATGCCATAAACTGCCTAAGGATCATGATTCTTGTCAAAATTCCACATCAGTAAACATTTTCTTCATGCTGATAGGCATACATATGTTGGGTAATGCTGACATGTGGAAGGAATAGCATGAGTGAATGCAAAGTATGTGTAACATTATAACTTCTGTGATTTCATTTCTTAATTGTTACTTATCAAAGGTCCAGTGTGATTCTTGCAAGAGATGGGCACATATGCCCTGCATTACAGAAGGAACCAATCAAGAAAACCTGACAGATGAGAAGAGTACAACTGCAAAAAATGTGCATAGTTCACTCCTTTACACACCCAAAAAAAAAAAAAAAATTGTTTAAATGCCTCTTGTTCAAAACATAATGCAACCAAAAGACATTTTTAATGTATATACCAGATTATAATAATATATGTTTTTTACTTGAAAAAATTATTCTCTGTATTTGTGTCCACGTGTATAATGCAAATTATAAAAGTAAATTAAAAAAATGAAAGTGGTATCACCTTGGGCTCAGTGGCAGGCTCCGTACTCCCAAACCTTACCTCCCTTTTCACATATTCACACACAAAAAAGTGAAACAGCGTGCATCAATCATCCAATAGATCAATTTGTCACATTAGCCAGGAGGAAGCAGATCGTGAGTGTTTTTGACCACATACCCCATCCCTCCTGATTCGCAACCTCATGGACCAGGCGGTAGCAAGTCCTGAGCAGTAGTCCAGATGGTCACGTTGCGTGACGGAAACTGCACCTAGTTGCAAAACGGGAGGGTTGCTATACGTGTTGTCACACCTGCAGCGGGTACCGCACGCACCACCAGCCGCGTGCCCACGCCTCGCAGGGATTCCGGCGCCTCCCCAACACTGGAGCAATTAACCCACCGCCAGTACACCATGGGCCGCTTCTCGCCCCGCCCGGCATCTGAACCTCAGCAGCGGCTGCTGGTCCCCAGCCTGCAGGCCACCGGCTTTGACTCTCCCATGCAGGGCCGGCTTTAGGCCGATTCCCTGGAATCGGGCCCCGCGCACTCACCCCAGCGGCGGTTGTCTTCGGGGGCCCCGCTCCCCTGGCCAGAGCGGCAGCCGGAGCGCCGCCAGCCCCGCTCTCCCGGCTGGAGCTCCGGCCGGAGCGCGGCAGCCCCATAGCCCCATGACCCCGGCCGGAGCGCGGCAAGCCCCGTGGCCCCGCTCTCCTGGCTGGAGCTCTGGCCGGACCGCGGCAGCCCCGCGACCCCAGCCGGAGCGCAGCAGCCCCGCTCTCTTGGCTGGACCGCCGGCCGGAGCACGGCAGCCCCACGGCCCCGCAACACCCAGCTGGCAATCCGAAGTGCCGCCCCAGGAATCGGGCCCCGCACTTGCTAAAGCCGGCCCTGCTCCAAACGGCCAGGAGCTCCCCATCTGGGCTCTAGCTTTTAAGTCAAACCTTACAAGGCGACGGGTTCCCACATCCCTACCAGGGTGCTTGGTGCCTGGAGCCCTGGGCTTGAGACACTCACATATTCAAGAGCTGTACTGTTGGACACATGGTAACTACAAGCATCAGGCTTTATAGCCACAAGCACTAAAAGGTGCTATCCTTGTAAATAACTTCTAAATAAATATATATATTTTAAGGAGGGGAGTATTTAGATGAAGATACACAAAAAACCTGATTACATGGAGCATGGGGCCTAAAGGCTTTGTTGGCATAAATTTAGGACAGCTGCATAATTCACTTGTTTTCACCTCTTGGGTAGGGCATGTAACATCCCAAATTCAGTCCAATAACGTCCTTTCATCACACCATCATCTATTCTAATTTCTCAATAACAGGGTCACAACCTCAATGCAAGCTGCACCTGGATGTTGCCCAAGATCTTCCCCACCTAAAAGGGCTTCAGCCTACTTGGTAATTCGCTTCCTCTAGGACTAGGGAAGCTCACTCCATCCCTTTTTATTGCTGTTCTGCCCTGCCTCCACTGCACCTTTTATATTCTCACCTGCACTATGCTCTCAACTTTGGAAAAGTGCTATTTAGAGTGGAGCTGGCTGCCAGGACCCACTGCTCACAGCTCCCTGCCAGCTACTTTGCCTTCTTCAAATGAAGTTTCTGCAGACATAAGGAAAGAGGTACAAGGAAATGCATCAAGGCTCCCTTCACTTCTTATCTTGCAACTCTTTTCATCATTGGGCATACTCATTACTCCTTATTCAGAAGCATTTATTTGCTGTTAAATTTTTACAATATACTAATTAGAAATCTGTGACCACAAAAGGTTACAGGGTTGGAGTCAGGACAAGAAATGAGCTGGTTTGGGGGTCAAGGGAAAAGAAAGATTGAAATCCCTGTTCTATTAATGCACTGTTGAAAATAGCTTCTTTAATTTACAAAGATGTACTTCTACACAAACGAGTTGGATATATAATGATTTAAGAAATTAAAGGGGCACTGTTAATTTGAAAACTCATTAATTTTAAAGACATTTAAAAAGTTCAAATACCACACCTGCTCTTAAATCTTCCTGCCAATTTTCTAGGATGGCAATCAGATTTTCCTAACTTTTAAAATATTCTTCTCCTCTATTGCTATATGAAGAGACCCACATGAACAAAACTAGGAACGGACTATACAGAGAAAATGACTATACAAAGTGCTGTCAAATGTACAGGTAAACAAATTGAAAAAGTTAATATTTTTCTCTAATCCTGTCAAATTATACTAATCCAAGAAGTTGTGTGTCACACTAGTGGATTAAAAAGACAGAAACAATTACTTTTTATCTTCATGGCATTTTTAATTTTTTAAAATAATAAGTGAGAAGTAATTCTAAATGGAAAGGATTGAGAATTGGTGTCTGATTTTATAGGAGCCATTTTTCCCCCCCTCTGAGAGAAGCAGATCTTGAGGCACTGATTTTTATAACAATACTGTACTACTAGTAGTCTACCAAAAATATCTGTTTACTATAAGTAAGAATTTCTTGTTGCTTTTTAGTTAATTTTTTTTATTCTGCTGCTTCATTTACCCATTCTTGTAATCCAGACAGCATTCCAAATCCACATTTGTTACTAACTTTTCCCCTCTCTCTATAAAGTTCCCTCTTAATTGCTAAATTTAAATTACAAAACCTAAATCAACACTATGCCACCTTGCTCTAAATCCAATGACCTATTAAAAAGACTGCGAATGCTGAAAATTTACTTTATTTTTAGCTAGCCCAATACAACATCATCTACAACCTTGAGCTCATTTGATTTTTTTTGTTAGCAATTGCAAATGGAGAACATTCTTTTAGTCTCATAATAAATCATGATGAACTGGTTTTAACAACTTGTTCCATTAAAGGAGGTCAGACAGTCATGTGGTTCAGTATTATTTTATAGTTCACATCATGAACAACCCTGTAATTGTAATAGGACTTTACAGACTTATTTGGACTTTTTAATGAAATTTCAACCTCCTTTTAATTGTACAATACAGCACAGGTTTGTACTCAGAGCAAGCAAGAAAATTTTGAAGAATCTTTGGGTTTTTCAACATAACATTTGTGTTAAATATAAACATGAATGTAGAATAATGCCGATACTGATGATGACATTTTTTATGTAGGTAGTGTTCAAGATAATCCAGTACTGTAATGCTTTTTTAACATGCATCATACCATTTGTTAATTTATTGAAAAAGCTATATTATGGTGATGGATAATATACAAAATTCTAAGACAGAAAAAGTCTGAAAAACAGATTAACACATTTAGAAATACAGAGAAATTCTGCATTCTGAATATCTACATAAGAGAGAGACAGAATGACTTATTTTCATGTAAATTATGCCTTTTTAACTTCTGAGCTTCACTTCTTTCAGCATCGACTTACATTCTTGTTTATAATATTTTAAGAACTTTCACACAATGATTTAACACACCAGAAATACCATTTGTAATATACAGTTTATTAAAATATCTAGTCTCATTTAAATTAAAGGTAGCTCAAAACAAACTATAATAGGTTCCTCAAAACAACCAAGAATTCACCATTTTAGTAGAACACTGGGATATAAAGGAGAAGTCCTACTCTCAGACACACGCGCGCTTGCTACCGATAGCCCTCACATTAATTAAATGTAGAGCCTGAACGATTACTTTTGATAATGCATGCTAGCAGTAAAAAAAAAAAAAAAAAAAAAAAAAAAAAAAAAAAAAA
>NW_020664481.1:37340806-37377693 GCF_002925995.2 Terrapene triunguis | reverse complement strand
AAAAAAAAAAAAAAAAAAAAAAAAAAAAAAAAAAAAAAAAAAAAAAAGAAAGATCTTTCCAACATTCCACAATTCATATAGTTTAAAATGGTAAAATATCACAGAAAAAAATTATAAATTTATGATTTCAAACATATATTCAGCATAAATACAACATTTACAGTGCAATCTATACATTACTGATCTTCCATCATGGAGGAGATCAAAGTTTCAGACCAAAAGTCATACAGTATTGAAGAAAGCAAGTTACTGCTTCATTGCAGGAAGATGTTTCAGTCTGGAAAAAAAAGTCCATATTTAATAGTTATACACAACAACACCAGGAACATTTAATCACTTTAACAAGAATGAAAAGGTTTCTCAAACCCTCAATCTGAATTTAACCATAATGAGTTTTTGCCCTTTTAATAAAACAAAATTGGCAAATCTTCTAAGAGCCTCCAACATGTCAGTTTTCACAAACAAGACAGGTCTGGCTGCAAATTTTGAGCTATCTGTTTGGAAGCCCCTTAAAAAGTACCCCTTTAAAAAAAAAAAAAGTTATACAGAAACAAAACTTAATTTTTAGAAATAAAAATTTAAATTGCGCTCATCAGGTTTTTGTTTGCTTGTTTTTTAATGAACAAAAGAGGGATGGAATAGTCCTTTGGAATGCCTAGTTTTCCTATTTGTATTCCCTTGTCCCACTAAGGTCCTATACCACAATGAGTTTCCTACACCAAGGAAGACAATGTGGTTACTCTGCAGAACATGTTGAGGCCACTCCTTCAAACAGCCAGAGGGGTTAACTGGAGTGTGATGCAGTGATTCCTCCACCCAGAGCATGCTTGGAGCTGAAGTTACTTATGTTTAATTTGGCTGGTTTTTTTAGAAGTGTATGGAACATACTTTGAAAGCAGAATGAAGTCACGGTGTTCTCTTCTACTGTTCATGGGCTTAATACTGGTTTGTTCAAGTCTATGGTTTATAAAATATTTAAGAGCACGCTGTCTAAAATTAGACCTACCACCTTCACTTCAGCTTGCTGAACAAATGCGCACTTGATTCAAACAGTTTCTCATTGTCTACTCAGTTCTGCCTGCCTGCTCCATATTTGTGAGCCAGCAGGGTACTGACTTACAGTAACCTTGTATTCAAGCACAGAATGCTCTTAACCGTCAATAACTTGCCATCTCACAAGAACAGAACCAGCAAACACTGAACAGTGTGATATTGACAAGCCCTGACTGAACCAAAATAAGCCCAACAACCTGGGTCTGCTGGAGCTGGGTCATTCAGCTATGAAGAATTTTAGCCAGATTACAGCATTTATTTTGGATACTAAAAATCTATCAGGCAATACCCCAAAGTTATCAGGGGAGGGATACACTTTGTTAACCTTAACTATGTCTTCTGAACAAATGTAGTGGCAACACTTCTCACCATTTGCATTTCTCTTACCTACTCAGTATTTATTCCCATTTATAGTAATTTACAATGACACCAAGATCTCACCCAAATTAACTTTCATTATCTAGTGCTTGCAGAGTTAGCTGCTCAACGCTCTTTTCCCTGGAGCACTTTATCTTAAAACTAGTTCTTATCTGGCACATCTAGATCCAAAAGCCTAGGATAAATTATCTTTTCTGACTTGATTAGCACAATAAGCTGTATTCTAGGCACAAACATATTGTACCAGATCCACAGCTGGTTTAAATTGGCGTACTTCCCCTGACTTCAGCAGAACTACACCAAGGCTAGGTCTACACTACCCGCCTGAATCGGCGGGTAGAAATCGACTTCTCGGGGATCGATTTATCGCGTCCCGTCGGGACGCGACAATCGATCCCCGAATCGACGCTCTTACTCCACCAGCGAAGGTGGGAGTAAGCGCCGTCGACGGGAAGCCGCAGAGGTCGATTTTGCCACCGTCCCTACAGCGGGGTAAGTCGGCTGCGATACGTCGAATTCAGCTATGCTATTCGCGTAGCTGAATTTGCGTATCTTAAATCGACCCCCCCCTGTAGTGAAGATGTAGCCCAAGTTACACTAGCAAGAATCTGGCTCATTATTGCTGCCAGATTTACAAAGATTTCAGTAAATTATCTGTTTACCTTCTTAGAAGTTCCTGGGATGACAAATCTGTGATCTCCTCCTCTATGTCACTAAGGCTGTCACTGCTATCAGCAGTCTCTGAGCTACTGTTTTTCTCTGATTTTTTATTCTTGTGTTTGCCTTTGTGCCTGTGCTTCTTATGTTTCTTTTTCTGTTAAAAAAAAGAAACAGTTGAGTTTGCTATTTGTGTATTTTTTTTAAATTTTACAAAGAGAGTTGGTCAAATTAAAACAGAAGGTCACCAAAAAAGAGCAACTGGAATTACAGGAAACATAATTCAGTGTAAATTCCAAAGTTAACTGGAGCAGAGCAGTAACAACAGTACTTGCACATCTTCAGTTGTGTAAACTTTAAATAATACAAGCCAAGGTCTTTAGGAGGCAAGGACCAAATAAATTAAATTAACATATATTTAGAAACTTTATTATTATATTGTATCAAGGTTTTCTACGGCATTATGCAGTATCTAAGCAAACTATGCGTATGGTCCCTAAGCACATAAAGAACAAGCAGCACTCGGTTCAGCCAATGTATCTTCTGTTCTAAGCTAGAAGTGCTAAGGGAGTCTAAGGGAGGGTGTCCACGCAGCCCAACTCTATTTCTGTTTTCCATAATCTAGCATATATCATGGTAGTTTTCACTTGGCTGAGGAAATCAGTCCAAAGAAAGACAGAAAGAAAGAAAGAACCAATTTATTTAAGTTGGTCACCTTTTCCTTTTTGTGTTTGTGCTCTCTCTTAGCCTTGTGTTTTTCTTTGTTCTTTTTAGGTTTCTCTTTCTGATTGGCTTCAAGAGAACTCGCTAGTGGTACTGGCTCATGTTTCTGAGTAGTCTCTAAAGCAAAAATCAAATATAGAGAAATAAAAGCATTACCATATAAAAGACAAACACAATATTAAACTACACAAAAATTTAAATTCCCTAATATTTGGGCTGAGATTTCCAAAGCTACATAAGGGATTTGGGACTCCCAATTCCAATTCATTTTAACTTCTCTACTCTATAGACACACCTTTGTACTCAGATATAAAAAAAAAACCATCATGCCAACCCCGATTTTGCATCAGGATCTGTTAGCATTGACCCGAGTCAGTGCAGAGCCCCAATGAAATCAGTGGGAATCTTCACAGGCACAAAAGTCTGTGCTAGTGGATCCCAATGTAGGATCAAAGTTTTTGACAATATCACTTTAATGTACACAGGTGTATGTGGGGCTGGAGGGAAGAATGAAGGACCCCAGTGCTCTGATAGTTTCCAAGAAAGGGACCTGGATCTGAATTGAAATTATATGACATAAGAACACATAGAATATCTTTAATCTGTGCGCAAAATTTCCACAGATGAAGTAACAACGCCTTGTTATTCACTCTAAATCTGTTGAACATCGTTAATTAAACGGGATTAAAACAACAACAAAAACCCTGTCTGTTCAACATTCAACAGGTAATAGCAGCAGCATACGTTCTCCTACTCAAAGATCTGTAAGGTCTGATTCTGGGTAGAGAAAAGACAGTAACTACACATGTGTTCTGAATTTTAGTGACTTGAACACAAACTTACAGCCACATTAAATGTATGTATGTGTGTGTGTGTATATATATATATATATATACACACACACACACACACACACACACACACACACACACACACTGACCCAAAAATACCTTCTACTTGCATGGGGACAGCTGCTTAACAACTCTAGGCTTTAAGCCGGTGTAACATTCACTTGTATATCTATCTCTGTATAGTACCTAATTGCAGATCAAATACCAGTCAATAAATTGCCCTCTGAAATACAAACAGTATAAAAAAAATGAAATTATCCTCATCTGCATTACTGTAGCACCTAGGAACCCTAGTCCTAAGACCAGGACCTCATTGTGCTAGGCATGCACAAACACAGAACAAAAAGATGGTCCCTGCCCTGAGGGACTTACAATCTAAATATAAGTAGAGCCTTGTGCAGGGACATGCTGGCGGCCGCTTCCCGCAGCTCCCATTGGCTGGGAACGGCGAACCACGGCCACTGGGAGCTGTGGGTGGCCGTACCCGCCGACGGTCAATGTAAACTAAATGTCTCGCATCCCGCCAGCTGATCACCCTGATGGGCCGAAGGTTGCCGACCCCTGGTATATCGGGTCTCAAAGGTGGGGAAGCATCTGTCTGCAGCTCACAGCCTCTGAGGCTGCTTCCCCGCCTTCCAGATCCTCATTGGCTATGAGCTGCAGACAGCTGCTTCTGATCTATCACCTCCCCTTTCGCTGTATACTGAGGAGAGGGAATATAGGATCTGGAAGGTGGGGAAGCAGCCTATATCCCTTTCCCCCACGTATACAGAGAAAAAGGAGGTGTTAGATCAAGACAGGCAGCAAAATTCACCATGTTCCTATCGCTACGGTTTAAGCATCCAAGCTATTTAGGAAACCTCTCCCAACTTCATATTGCTATGTCAGGTCAGTAAATGGGGGGTTCGGGGGGGGTATAGGCTCTGGAAGGTGGAGAAGCAGCTTCGTAGGCTATGAGCTGCAGACAGCTGCTTCCCCACCTTTGAGATCCTATATTTAGAGCCCTGCGTGGATACAAAATTTGTAGCCACATCCAGGAGTGCTGGAACAATTTTTATAGTGGCGGGTACTGAGAGACATTGATCCAAACTGTAAACCCTGTATATAATGGAAACCACTTCAAGCCAGGGGGTGCGACAGCACCTATGTCTGCATCTGATCCGCGATCTGCAAAAATGGTCCGCAGATATCGGCATCCGATATCCACGGATATAAAGCAGATATCCACAGATTTGCAGGGCTCTAACTATAAAAGACAAGAGACAACAGATGAAGGCAGAGAGACCGGGGACTACCAGGAAGTAATAAGACAATATTGGTTAGCATGATAGGCAGTGGTCTCAGCACATCAGATTTTTGTAGGCATCATGACAAAGGAGAGTTTTGAGAAGGGGATTTGAAGGTAGATAATGAGGTAACTTTGAAGATGTTTATGGGGAGCATAAATAAAATAACTGCATCAAATATACATTTTCAGTGTACAAAATTTAAAGTCTTCAGTACTTACTAGAAAAGAAAACTGGAGGCAACCTCGGTCCAAATTCTTCTTTCTTATCCAGCTCCTCCTTCAAAAGAGGTGGCACAAGGTCAGGCTCTTTTGTAACAGCCATGCATTCTAGAAAAACAAACATACAGGTTAATTTAAAAGGAAAAAATACTTCCCATACCCAAGACAGCTGAGAAAATATTCCATTAAAAATGAAATATCAAATAAATAGACAAGTTAATGAATTTTGCACCCTTGTTTAGATTTTGCACTTACTAGTTTTTCAAAGAAGCAGAAGGTGATTCTCACCCTTATTTCTTACTGAAGGGATCCTCAGAAGCCCCCAATAACTACACAAATTCTTTAAAAAGGACTTCAGTTACATAAATATATGCTTTCTTAAGCTTTTTTTTTTGTACACAACCTTCTTAACTTTTTAAAAATCTGTATCAACAAAGAGAAGTTGATGCCTTTTCCTTTTGCACCTTCCTGTGCATTTCAAAGACTGGTTGCACTGGCTGGGATCACCAAATATTTGATCACAGTGCTACTGATTTTTAAATTAAAATGGCAGGCAACACAAGTATAAATATTAACAAAAGAATCTATAACTTAAGGGCAAAAAACAGATTCACCCCTGCAAATTTTTCAAGAATTATGCAAAATTCCAGTGTTAAAGATATAATAGCCTAAAAGGTGATTTTAGACCTAGCAGTTTGAAAAGTTTCCACATTAAAAAGTATATATAAATTGCTATTTTTACTATGAAATAAGGCTACTTTACATTTGAATGGGGGGGGGGGGGTTATTAGCTTATTTTTCTTTAGGAATTTATTACTCCATCTGCCATTTTCACTAATTAGATTAACTGGCACTAATTACTGGGAGATCCACTGCATATTGCCTTCTTTTCTAGTTGGTAAGTATGCAAAGAAAAGCCAAATTAAAAATTAAAGATACATCATCCCTAAATGTCAAAATAAATGTTATTTTGCTTACTAATATTTCCTAGTAAACTATTAAATGTATTCTAGTACATTGTTACTTTAATTTCTAGTATGAGAACTCCCTATAATACTTTGCTATTAAATCTTGCTAAATAATAGAACAAGACTGCTTTTTTCCCCCAGTCCCGTGAAATGATTTGCTTTGTAGACCAATAATGAAAACTGATGAGATACAGCTATATTACTGTACTATTTAAAATCCATTTCAATATTATATTAAATGAGAATATCAAAATATAGAAAGGAAATTCCTTTTTCAAATAAATGCAAATTCTACTTATTTCCAGTCTGGTCAAAATTTCATTCAATATATATACTTTATCATATATCATACACCTTATTACAGGTGTATAAAATCACCCAATTTGGGGGCTTTCTTTACAGAGTAATATAGGATTTGTCCTCATCCCTCACTCTGTTTAGCAAACAAATGCATCTGACAGTGTATCTGTAAAAACTGTCATTGGCCTATGGCTATGTAGATAATATTTAAATAGAGAGCACTTAATTCAGCATTCCATTACTCCAGTTTTACACTGGATGTTACTTCATTGAGAACAGTGTAGTTACACCAGTGTAAAACTGGTGTAAAGCATTTTTCTACTAGGCTCATAATATTTTAATTTATTATAAAATTGCTAGAACTTCATGAAACTGAACAAACTGTTTACTATTACCTTGTACATCAGCTGAGGAGGCATCTGGTAGATTAGCAGGCTTTGTACTTTCTGAGTTTGGCATAGCAGAAGGTGTCTGATGCGTCTCTTCATCACTATCTTCCTCAGATGAGGATGATTTTTCATCTGAGGAACTGGCAAAGATGGCTTTAAATAAGTCCATAGATGGTCTGCTTTCTTCTTCTTTTTTCGGATCTGTGCTTTCATTAACTGCCTGCATAACAGTGCCCATAAGGGAAAAAAATTAAACACTGACAGAGGAAAGAAGTGTCTTTCCATTAAGATAAAATATTGTGACACTTTTAATGGTATTTTCATTTTAAAATTAGCAAATTTTACAGTAAATCTGAAGTCTATAAACTTGACAACTGTTGATGCACAGTAGTAGAGCTCAGATACTGCTAAATTAAGTCACTTTCCAATACAGGACACTGCATCCTGTGCCTTTTTCATGCAGGTCAGAACAGCTCACTTGAAAGAATATAAAATATTAACACTTTTTATTTTTAAGTCAATAGACTCTAGATACTTTTTCTTTAGCTTAAGTCCACAACAAGCAAATCTATTATCTTCCTCGGAATAATATGCATCTGTCCCTGTACAAAGCAGAGAAAAGTGGACTTTGTGCAGGAAAATCAGTGGGTGTCGTAGATGGAATTAAACCTCCCATCTGCTGGAAGGTATCACAGCCTCTACAGCCATAATCCCAGACTATACTTGCAATCCTTGTGTCCTCTATGTATGAGCTATAACCATACAATTCCTGTAAGCACAGATCTCATGTTTCCCTTTGCGCACCATTCTAGACAGTGCAGAACACTTAGGGATTACAAAGCCTGTAGGGTGATTCTGTCTGCAACCTAGCTCCCCCCACAGTCCTTACATGGACCACAGAGAGGCTTGCAGACCCTTTCCAAAGAGTAAATTCCCTCCACCTCTTTATTAAATGTGCCTTGTTCAAGCCCCCAAGTCCATTCACAATAAAATCAATGTCAAATGTGAGAGTCAACCTATGTTTGCATTAACTAACAAAAGAACTATCCTGCTAACCTAAAAAAACTGATAGCCCTTAACAAATTTCACTGTTAGGGCCAAATTTTCAAATGGCCTCCACCAGCATATCTGCTAAAACTGCACAAGCAAAAGGGGTAATTGTTATTTATGATAACTACCCAATTTGTACTCTTTTTGTTAACCCCTGTAATTTCTCATGGTTGGAGCTACAGAAGGTCTCCACAATTCGTCCCCACATGTAATAGAATCACACTGCTCTCTATAGCAGATAGTACTCAAACAAAATACATTTCCTACTTCATATCAAGATCTACATGCCTGCAGAGTTTCACGTACATCAGATTACTGTTTTGCTTCTTCAGTAAAACAGCAAGAATTAGAAGTACAAGTGTTTTCCTTCATCTGAACTATACATTTCTCCATAGAAAGCAAGGATTGGGTTTTTTCCCCCCTCATTGTTTGGACCACTTCCCCTCCAACTTCTAGAAATGTACACAACCTTTCCTCACACTCATTATCACATATTCCTGTGGCAACTACACCAACTTGCTTATGAGAGATCTGTTTTTAGCTGTCTTATTGAAACAACAAAGACTGCCAACACCCTGAGATCAGCCAGCTCTTCATGTACCACCAGCAACACACGACCACAGGCTGAGAACCACGGATATTAAAATTATGTGCTTTATGTAGGAAATTATAGGGCAAAATGATGTGAATAAAAATACAAAGCATTTCAATGCTAAATACTGTTATGGCAATATCCCAGATTCCCCATCAATATATGTTTCCCCATACAGAAGACTAAAAATTTAATAGTTTACTGTTGCAGAGTTTTTCCCCCCATTTTCTGTTTGAGCAGGGGGCAAAATTGGTGTTTTTCCTCCCACCGCACACGATAGGGAGATTCAGGCCAAAGAACCCATAGAACTCCAAGATCCATGCAGTGCCACTTATAGTCAACTGGTGCCTTCGCACTGCCTCCTGGTTTCCTCATCTTCTTGACAACATGCTGCTGCAGGAACTGTGGTGACCAGGACCCGCCCTGCCACTGCCCATCTTTCATGGGGATGGAAGCTTAAGCTCACAGTATGGGAACCTAAGTAAGTTAGAGCCAAAGTCATGAAGTTCCCTCTAGTGTACATTTGTGAATGTATGATGCTGCAGAGCAGCTAGATCTATCCTGGGTCTGCAGCCTCTCCATTTGAGGAACCCAGTGCTTGCAGAGCCCCAGTAGAGGAGCTTCCATAGGAGACATATTGTGGAGAAGAAGCTCTCTTTCCCACAGGTGGAGGGCATAATTTGTGCAGACATGTCTTTTCTAACTTAGCATGAGTTGCTACTACTGACTCTCTCCATGCACAAGGAAAGGCATTTCAAAACAAGATCAAGAGAAGAGCAATGTGCAGTAGCATGAATGTTACTGAAAATGTCAAACCTTTGGAGATCTTATACCTTATTGGGAAGGGGCTCATTTGTTCTACTTCTATCTTCTTCTATTACTGATTCTGGTTGTTGCTGCTGAATATCAACTTTTGATCTAGCAAGACTTAGGAACTCACTAACAGAATCATTTTTCTTCTTCTCTTTGTCAGATACATCCCATCTTGATGGTTTCTTTGGCTCTAAAAAAAAAAAAAAAAATGGTACAAGATCCCAAGCATCATGGTTAATTAGCTTTATATTAAATACTACAGCATGTCATAGTCAGGTTAATTATTTACTAATACTTGCTTTATCATTACTGCTTATATTTAAAAAATAAAGAATCTTAAAACTAGAAGATCTCTGTTGGCCAGATTCTCAGTGCTATAAATCAGTATAACTCCACTGATTTCAATTGCTCTGGCCTTCTATATGTAGCTCTGAGTTTTCAAACAGTTTCCTTTTATTTTTAAGGAAATTGCATCTTGGTATTTTTACATTCCATGACGAGTACATCAATGGGATTACACTAATAAAATGCTGACCCACTTACTGTTAGGATTGATATTCTGTTGTATTTTTTCATTTGTTGTTTGAGTTATAGTTGTTGTGGTAGACTCCGGTAGAGTTAAGAAATTGAATACAGAATACTTGTCACGTTTCACTTTGGGTAACCCAACAATCGATGAACTAGAGGAAAATGAAATTATTTGTCAATCGTTGTTTTTAATGATGGAATGGATGGACAACATTGGAAAATGAAGTCTCAGATTATCCACAAAACAAGCAGAGTCCATGAATACAAACCCTAACAAAGGAGCATCCACTATGTTCTGGGGGGATCACCTATTTCCATTCAAAGTGTCTCTAATGAGGTGATCCTCCTAGTTTAGGTAAAAAGCAAATTGGCAAGTTATCAGAAGGAAGCCTGACTGTTGTTCTACCTGGGTTGCATCTATTCTGAAGATAAAGAGAGGGTTTCAGCCTTCAGAGATGTCAAGCTGGCATGTTCCCCAAACATTACACAAACACACATTTCAGAACAATTAAAAAAAAATATTTTGAAAGCATTAAGATATTTGATTAATCATCTTACTCAGAGTAGGGATCAGGAACATTAAATCTTTTACACAGTAGCTTCTCAGGGTGCCACTCAAACTTATCTCTTGTGAGCTTGCCAAACATCTTCATCTTCACTGCAGATTCTTTGTCATCAATATCCATCTGTAAAATTCAAATGTTGATTATATACTCTACCGAATATAATCACCTTCTTAAAATGCCTGTTATTATGGTAATGGTGTCAACATTCAGTGAACTTAAAGGATAAATACTTAACTACTGCTGTGCGAGCAGTATTGTATATTTCCTTTTGGTTTCTTAAGGCAACAGAACATTATTACATTTATCTTCTACCATGATGTTTTAAATAAATTGGACTGTGCTACTGAGTGTTAACACAGGTAATCACAATACAGGATTATTAACAGCACGAACCTCTTGGTCTCGAGGAACTTCCACTTTGTCGGTGTCATCTTCATGCTTGGCCCGAGTAAACCTTGATGACAGGACTGAGTTGGAGGATTTGTAGAGCACTGCTGCATGGAAGAACTCCTCTCGTTCCCTTCCTCGCTCCCATTCTGTCATTCCCGGATCTGAATGACTCTCTGGTGTATCTATTGTAAGTTAAAGGACAGAAATGCTTAGCAGCCCTTAAAAGTTACTTTTAAGTTAAAATACACTTGTATGCTGTTTGAAAGAATCACAAAATGAGTTGAACTTGGCTTCTTGAATTGGTTTATCTCCACAAGGGTCTGATGAATATGTAGTTGAATATAAAAGTGCCAAAAACTTCAGAAATAAAGAATAGGGGTAACCCCGGGTGTCTTGCTGGATATACTATTCTTCAGTAGCCAAGGATGACTGCCCAAGATAGTGTCAGAATGACAATCTTTGACAAATGAATGATGGCTACTTCATTTACCTAACCCATTACTGTACTATTGACACCTAACTCACTGCTCTGTAATGCACACTGGAATATACAAAATATGAATTGCTCCATAGAAAACAAAACAACTCCACACACAACTCCAACAAAATGCTTCAAATGTAAAGGTAAAAAGCTCAATATGTGAACCTGCTAGTAAAGTTTGAAGTTTAGATATGCACTTGAGTATTCAAATTGGCTTTTTGGATGCATAAAATGTGCGTGCTCATAAGTACAAATTCAGATGTGCCAGGTAGCTTAAAAAAAAAAAAAAAAATCATCCTTTCCTGTTTACAAGGAACAGATTTTGGTTCATATTTGCTTCTAGAGGAGAGAGGAACAAAATCAACACCAAGCCGAGCCTCTGATATGAGGTTTTTGACCTTCCACATTATTTCAAGATTTCCTGCATTTTCATCCTGTTCTACTAATAAATACATTTAAGTTGTTCCATTTTATACAAAGCAACAATCTGTGTCCTGAGCAGATAAACTACCGGCCCAAAGACAGAGCTCAACATCAAAGAACAGCCAAATGCACCTGAAATAACATAAAAAAACAAAGTACACCTCTACCCTGATATAACGCGACCCGATATAACACAAATTTGAATATAATGCGGTAAAGCAGTGCTCCGGGGGGGTGGGGCTGCGCACTCCGGTGGATCAAAGCAAGTTCAATATAACGCGGCTTCACCTATAACGCGGTAAGATTTTTTGGCTCCCAAGGACAGTGTTATATCGAGGTAGAGGTGTAGTAACTTGCCTCCATCTCAGAGACACAAGGTGGGTTAACTAACATCTTTTATTGGACCAACTTCTGATTCCGAGTTTTCCTTCATCTCAGTAAGAGACCCCATGGACTCCGTAGATATGGCTTTTTTCAAAAATACCTCAAAAATCAGCATTTTTGCCACAGAATTTGCCCTTTTGCTGCAACTGGGCATCTGACATTTGTTTTCTGTTTCCCTGTCTTGCTGAGATCTGTCTCTCATTATCCAGTTTTCCCCACAAATGCAAGTCAATTGGATTACAGTACCTGCTCCCTACACTGATCCATGAAGCCCAGCAGAGCTGAAGCCCAGTTTGCAGATGGAAAGTGGGGGGAACCCAGAAGCACAGGCTGGGTAGCTGATTTTCCTGGAGAACAGCACAGCCACTGAAGAACAGGGAGCGCTGGATATTAACTGCTAAAGCCAACTACGAGCTCCCCATTTCCCTGGCATATTTGGGGAGCAGGGGGGAAGGTTTTAAGCTGGACCTGAAGAGTGGAGCAAGACGGCCTGGAGAGCATAGCAAAAATACCCATCCCTGAAAATAACAACTATTGAAAATCATTCTATTTTACGTCAATGGGTATTCTGAAACATGAAACTGTTGTATGGGGGTAGGGAATGAAGGATACTTCCTGGTGACAGACTAAGTTAACATTACTATGGTCCCACTGTACCCAGAGTACATACGGTCTTAATTACAAAAGAGAGATGAGTATTAAAAGCAGGTTGAAGGTATGGAGCTGGAAGGTAAACAAGAAGGAAACAAAACAAAACAAAAACTGCAAGATCACAGTATGGTCCATGACAGCGGTTCTCAACCAGAAGTCCAGGGCCCCCCCGGGGGCCACGGGCAGGTTTCACGGGGTCTGCCAAGCAGGGCCAGTGTTAGACTCGCTGCGACCCAGGGCAGAGAGCTGAAGTCTCACACCGGATGGGGCTGAAGCCCAGGGCCCTGAGCCTCGCCACCTGGGGCAGAAGCTGAAGCCAGAGCAATGTAGCTTGGTGGGCAGTTGCCCTGCTTCCTACTCCCTAGCACCGGCCCTGGCATTTATATGCCGAAAACCATTTGTTGTGGCACAGGTGGGCCGTGGAGTTCTTATAGCATGTTGGGGTGGGCCTCAGAAAGAAAAAGGTTGAAAACCCCTCATCTGTGAGGTTGTGAGCTACATTATGAGGGATCAGAGAAACTAAGATGAGTATGATCAAAGCCCCCAATCTTGCAAACACAAATTAATGTGTAGTCCCACTGAAGTCAATGGGATTACTTATGTGCCTAAATTTTGCAAGATTAGGGCCTCAGAAAACAGAAGGAAAAACGCTACATATGGAATTCTGGAATCAAGCCTATGAGAAGCTTAAAATGAAATACTTAAAATTGCAGAAATAACTTTTTCCAAATAAAAAAAATGCAGAAGAGTTTCATGACCATTTGCTAGTTACCTTTTTGTCCTTGTTTAAGACTCTCTACATAATCCTCATATCTTTTTTGTTTTTCTGGATTTTTTGCAAATGGTTTGAAGTCACTAGAACCAGGGGTGGCTAACTGCTCCCCTAATGCCATTTGCCACTTGTGATTAACACCATCTGAGGAAGATGAGATATTCAGGGATTGCTGAGGCAAAGTTTGTGTTTTCATTTGTTGTTCAGCTGCCTGTTTTGCTTCTTTGATTCTCTCTTTGTCTTTCCCTGACAGATACTCCAAAACAGAAGGAGATGGACCTGAGGATAGAAAAAAGCAATAAGGAGATATTTGGAAAAGTAAACATCTTTGTAACTATCTCTACTGTCATGAATAAAACATATTACATGTATATTATTTCCCTATCTAAACAAAAATGTGTCTAAATATAGGATGTACATACATTCAGATACCCAAGAAATCATCAAAAATCAATACTCTAGTAGTGGTTAATTTTAAATGTCACAATTTTGCTGGAAACCCTGAGGGAATATTTTTAAATGGTCATTTAAAGAGAGGAGATTTCTTTTACCAGAAGTGGCTCTCACTGCAATTTTTACACTAATATAAAAAATTATAGACACACATCGCTTTTACAAGTTACATCTTTGGTGAACCTACTGCTGTTTGAGTGGATGCATCTTTTATGAAAGGAGCAGGATAGTGCCTCACACTCATTCGTATGTATTGTGCCCCACCAGATCTCTGTACTGATAGATAGATATATAGATATCTATATATACATATGATGAAAAACAAATCAACTGGCATAGTATAAACCAGGGATGTCTACATTTGATAGTGTAAAGATCTAGACTTCATAGAAATCTGGAATGTAAAATTTTGTACAGCATATATATATGCTCCATTTTTTTTTTTTTTTTAAACCTTCAGAATCTAATACAGTAAAAGCTTTGTTATCCAGCATGTTGGGGAAATGGGAGGTACTGGTAAGTCAAAAACTCCGGTTAATTAAGAGGGAGGGAGTTTGGATGGGGGAAGAGGGCTCAGGGTGGGGGAGTGGGTGCAGGGCGCGAATTCTGGGAGGGAGTTTGGGTGCAGGAGGTGGTGCTGGATCCGGGTAGCGCTCACCTCTGGCAGCTCCCCACAAGCAGCGACATGTCCCTGCTGCTCCTAAGCAGAGGCGCAGCTAGGTGGCTCTGCGCGCTGCTTCCACCTGCAGGCGCCGCCCCTGCAACTCCCATTGGCCGTGGTTCCCATTGGCCAATGGGAGCTCTGGGACCAGCACCTAGGGCGGGGTGGGGTCAGCGCGCAGAGCTGTCTAGCTGCATCGCTGCCTAGGAGCAGCAGGGACATATTGCCACTTGCGGGGAGCTGCCCAAGGTGAGCGCTGCCTGGATCCGGCACCCCGAAACCCCTCCCGCACCCTGACCCCCTACCCCCTCCTGCACACAAACTCCCTCCCAGACCCTGCACCCTCTTCCGCACTCCAAACCCCTCATGGCCATTCCTCCGCCTAGGAGCAGCAGGGACATGTTGCCACTTCCAGGGAGCCGTGTGGAGCCAGCTAGGGAGCCTGCCAGCCCCGTACCAACTGGACTATAAACCAGACTTTCAATGAAGATCAGAAATGCCAGTTTATAGAGTTTTCCAGTTGGTAAAGTGCTGGATAACATCACTTTTACTGTAGTTACATTAGTGGTTTGAAAGTTTTGGACACTTCCATATATTTTCTTTTTTTATTACATAAACGTGCATATATATTTATTAATTATATTGCATATAATTTAGCTATTATATTAATCTATTATGCTGTTTTCAGTTATGAATATATTTTGCGCTTGGTTAGCCCAGTGGTCTCAGTGCCAAACTCTGCCATGTACAGTGCAGCTCCTGGTCCCAGTCACTTGCTTCTCAAGTGAAAAAGGGCTGGGGATGCTACAGAAGCGTCATACTCAGCCCTCGGGGGCAAGGGTGAGGGAATTATTCATATTACCCAACAACAACTATTCCTGTTGATTAAAGAGTAGTACTGTTAGTTCGGAGAGTATCTCCAGTTCTCACGAGGCAGAAAGTTAAAGGCCATGCCATGGAGCTTTACCAGGTGGAATGCTTTAAAAGCTGACAAAATAGCATTATTGTAGCTATTATACAATCTTAATTTCTGTCACAGCTATTTAAGAGTGACCTGCAATGGATATTTTTTTAAGTTATGTTTGTGCCATATTTTGCTTATTTATGATGTGTGGAAAAGGCTTGAAAGGCTAAAGACAAAAAGGAAGCGTCCTCCTTAGTTTTTACTGAGAAATGTGAAGTCTGACCTTTCCAGGTTTTGCGGGGGCCCCTTCTTCTGGGGGGGGTCTCAGAGCAGGGTGGATAAAAAATCTATTATTTAAAGAAAAAATCAAAACAATCAGATGGCTTTTATTAAAATCAGATTTTTTTATTTAAATGAAATGCAGGTTTATTTTTTTATAAATAAACCTATTTCAAGTTAAATTTGAAATGATGACAACCTATGCTAAGGCCTAAACTTATTATAGTCTATTAAAATAATTTAAATAAAATAAAATAATTTAAATTAAATAACAAATATTAAGCAGTACATGTTTGCTGGCAAGTTTTAAAGAAAGTCAAACCACTGCACTGGTGGGAAGTACACTGGCTAAGTATCTGGAACCTGAGATTGTTCAAGTGCTAAATCAGCTTCTGGCAAGAGTAGCCTCTTCTGCATGCAAAGAAATAATGTTTTCTTCATCTCAGTTTATTCAACTAATTCAGTTCAATGACTAGTTCACTCAAAGTAAAAAACCCAATGGGAGTTAAAAAAAAAGCAGAAAAATAGGTTTTTCTTCTAATCTATTAATAAAACTAGGTGAGAGAATGAGGCCTATTAGTTCTAAAATCTTGAAGGACATGGTGATGAGAAACAAAGAGTTCAGTAACTACATATAATACTTCCTTTGTTTAATAAGTCAGTTTTAAATGAAGAACACATTTTGATAAATTAAGACTTAGTTTTATTTGTCTAATAAAATTAAAAATGCTTGTTTTGTGCATTTTTAAATTAAATTTCTATTCAAACAGAGCTTGATAGAAATCAAGTAAAAAATTAATAATCATTCACCATATTCTAAACAATGTAAATGTAAAAATTAAAAATCTGAATAAATGTAAATTAAATGATATACTTGTTTAAATACTTGTGTATAAATATAGAATATCTTGGTTAGCAAAAAGAAGGACCAAAATTAGTACAAAGGCTACATTTAGTTGCAAATCAACATATTTTAATGGTTACCAACCAATGAGAACCAACCTTTCTTTAGCATAATAACGCAAACGTACAAATGCAAAGCAAGATTAAAATAGATTATTTTACTAAAGGTTACCTGCTTGCGGATTAAAATCCACCCTGTCTCGCAGCGTTAGTATTGTGGCCTCACAACTTAACTGAAGGGAAAGGCAATTAATATGTTCTTTCTCCAGTATCCTTTACTGGTTGATATTAAACAAGTGTTAACCAAAAAAAAAAACAGTTTTAAAAAGTCTAACATCCCCTTTCCCTCTTATTTGCTATTTTCTCTAGACTCATATAATGTCATAACAACACTAGTGACTAGAGAGCTATAAAATCTTCCAGGCTACACAAGATCTGAATTTCTAAGGTTAAAAAAAAAAAAAACAAAAAACAAAAACCCACAAGCAGAAATTTAAAAAAAATAAATTTAGGCTTCATGGAAGCAAAAAATGAAATACCTTTACACACACACTTTTCTCCTTTAATTAGCATGAGTAACTGAAAACACCTGTAGGTATTCCCAGTAATTGACATTTAGGGATCATATTGTCCAATATTTTGGCTAACATAAGGGGTGTTTTATTTTTAGTTTTAGTTTTATTAAATTAGAAAATATATATATTCAAGATTGTAAACATTCAAGTTTGTAAACAAGTATTTCCTGTGCTAAAAATATTATGGGGATACCTAGTAGTTTAGTCAGTGTTAAGTGAATCTAAATTATAATGAAACAAGGAGAAGTATGGTCACACACTATGTCACATACCTTTTAGAGCAGTCTCTCCTAGCAATTCCCTCCTCTGAGATGCATTCAGTGTGTGTCTGTTTTGCTGTGGAGTATCAGTCTCACGTTTCCCAGTTGATTCAGCTAATGCCTGAAGTAAAAGGGGGTTTTCATTTCTAGCTGTTATCACTGGTCGAAAGTAATGGACTGGTCTGTAATCCCTTGGCAGGTCAGGCGGTAGATAAGTCTTCCAAAATAAACAGAAAACACAGTAAGAGATGTAGTTTCATATTTGTTATTTATAGATGAGATGTCCTTCACTAAAACCACAAGACAGCGTAAAAAAGTTAGTCTTACTATAGACTACTAGTATATACTGCTCAGACTTGCACAAAAGGACATCCACAACCTGTATACTCCTTTAAGTACTGTCAATGTAATTTGTGAACATTAACAATAGAAAAGTAAGCTATATAACAAACAAACAAACAAACTAGACAGGCTCAATTAGTCTGAATCAATAAATAAATGGCATTGTAATAAACAGGAACATTTGAAACTTGAAAAAAATAATTACCAAATTGTCGGTTTATAAAAATTATACCATAGATCAAATAGCAAATCAAGAACTGCTTTTTTTTTTAAAAAAAATATTTCAGAAAATGCTTTGGATATTGCTTAAGAATTTACCTTCCTTAAAATGGGAATTACATGCACTTTCAAACATTAAATTTTAAAAGTTGAATAGTTTCCCTAAGCTTCTAAAATACCTTAGTATCCTCCACTGAAATTCTGTTTTCATATCTCTTAAAAGAATAGTCCTCAACAAACAACAGATATCCCAATGCCTCCTTATGGTTAAGTATACTAAGTGGATTTTTCTTTTTATTTCCTCTTTAGGAAAAGCATATTGTCACAAAATTTTATATATGCCTGGATTTTACCCCATTCTACACTTATACCAATACATCTTCTATTTAAAATTAAGTCCTAAAAATAGGGTTAAAACAAATTTGTCACTATGAGTGAATTTGAGAGGTCTTGGTCACTAAGAAAATATGATGTTATGTTTGAACAACAGACAAGCAGAATATATACGTTATTCTTGCTAAAACCAATTCTCCAAACTGCTGCCAAACAGTAGTGAGCAGCTCTGAATGCATTTAGTATGTCTAGTGGATGGACAAATTTCAGGTTTGTATTATCAACCTGAAAACCTATAGTTTTGACTATTTAGGATATCTTTGTTGCTTACCAACAAGTTTATTCCTATTACAAGACACAATATGAATGCAGTAGAATAGAGTAATAACAAAGGAGCTCAGTCAAATTGCATATCACTCTTTAGATCTATATTAGGCTTCTTTACATCTTTCCTTCATAAATTATTTGATTATTATTGACGTGAGTGATTACTTATTGTCTATATTTAAACACGTAAAGATGGCAAAATTATAACAGTTGTTTTTGCTAAGAGAAAAATTATGTTTTATTTACCTTCTTTGGAGCTGATGATTTAGAAGCCAAGGAAAAGCCATCCAGAATTTTGCCAATATATCTAACTTCTTTCTCCATTCCTATAAAATGATTACAGAATTAGTCATAACTTTCAAAGCCAACAACTAACTTCATAGACAGGGATATTCAACCTTAATTTTTTAACTAAATAATTTCAAACGATTCTATTTTCTGATACAGCATCCTTTAATTAGTATGTCCTGATATTTTTTAATTCCTTATTAAAAACCTTTACAGTTTTTCTCAACTTGTGAATGATCAGCAATAACTAATACTACTATGCATTGTATAATACAAATAGAATATGCAAAAGTTACCGCTGACTTTCATATCCTGCATAATTTTTGCTTAACAACAATCCCTGAGGCATGCCTATCTCATTCAGAATCCATCGAAGCCTCCACGGCTGTGACTGGCTATACACTATGTATGTTGATGGAACCAAATTCAAGCCAATGTTGATGGAATCAATTTCATTTGGAAAGAAATTCAGAAGTTTATGTATGTACATTAAATTAAATCCGAAGATGGTACTTTACCAAGTGCTGCTTTGCATGATACATGGCAAATGGCTGTACACGTGATCCTACAGCACTTACTCATGTGAGCAGCCCCACTCAAATCTCCAAGACTACCCATATTAGTAAGGGCTACAAAATCAGGCCCTATATTTGCAAGTAAATTACTGAAGGATTCTTAAATATTCATGCATCTTTTCTGACATTAAAACTACTGTGTAAGTTATCACTGTCTAGTATTAGTTCTAACCTAGTGCACACAGTATTTCTGAGATTTTCAACCATAACCACTAATGTTAGTGGTGAACTATTATCACTACTAGTGGTAATTATTTTCCTCTTACAACTGCCCTCTTTCGTAGTAATTTTGAGCTGTATAATGCTAATGTAGTTTCATATCTATTGCATAGGCAACTTTCATCCTGGCATGTCCTAACTTTTGAGTGCTTTTCAACCACGATATTTAACATTTTTTCCATATAATATTTTATACCTTGGCCATGGACAACTTTGGAATAAGCTCTCTTAATATCATCTGTATTTTTATAGTGGTGTTGCTTTTCACTTACTATTTTTTCTGCAGCAAAAAAAATTTTTTTTCAGATAAATACATGACTAAACTGAAGAAAGCAGAAGTTTTCATTTAATCTGCTTTTGAACTACAAGTAACGGTAATGGAGGAGACTAGGTGAAATATTGAGATCTCAGGGCTAGAAAATATCAATCCTTTATAAATGAACATATTTGGGAAATAGAGGTTAGCATTCTTATATACATTTTAAGTATATTTATACTGAAACTTCAGATCTATCTATAATTCTTACCTTTCTTGTTTTTATACTGCTTAGGTGCAGTCCAACCATACAGCATATCTCCAGGTTCCTCATCTTTCAGAACTGTATCATATTTTGACAATGTTTCAGTAGCATATATATCATCGTCGTCTTCTTCCAAAGCTCCTACACCAAAAGCCTGGAAAAAAATTTTAAATTAAAAATGGTTAGAATTCTACAGTGTCAAAATATAACAGTTCTGTCTTGAAAAAGTAACATGTCAGAATATGTATATTTTGTCTCTGAAATTAAAATTACATGTTTGGGACCAGTTTAATAACTTTCATGTAGCAAGTACTATACCCTGCCAAATGGGAGACCAATGATCAAAACAGCAAGCGTGTCCTCCAGCTCCTCCAGCAGAGAGGGAATGGGACCACTATGTCAGAGGCATGTTTGGTTTATAATCGGCAGGATTAGCTATATAACACTGAACAATGTATCCTGCCATCTAAATACGAACGGCACTAGTTGAGCTCTAAAGGAAGAAAATAATTATGCTGGCAGGAAGCCTTTAAAGAGGAGAAGAACAGCGTAATGGGAATAAATACAACCATATTTGACCATATTTATTTTTTCCCAAAAATCACATAACTTGACAATGTTTCTCCTGTGTGAAAACATGAATCACAGGGCATAGCGCTAAAGGGAAATTGAATGTGGCTGACAGAACCTAGCGTTGGAAGGAAATGGCCAAAAATTAAACATCTTTGGTTCACAAAAAGCTCATTTTACTCCAATTGGAGAAATTTAATGTTCACTTTCATTTTTACTTACACACACTCATCATGATATTATTACATTACACCCATTAACTTACTAAGCCATATAGAAGCTTCATGGACTCAACCATGGCTTCATAGCAAGCCCGTGTTAGCAATGGGAACAGAAGCAAGGTAACCTGCCTCCCAGTCCTGTTCTCAAACCACACAAAGTTTCTTGCGATCATTCTACAATTTCTGAGTATTTTCCATCTCATGGAGAAATAAAAATCAAATTATCTACATTTTATTTCTCAAAAAGCCAGGAACAGTAGGAAAAAAAAAAATGAGACTACCTTATGAAAGGGAACATTTAATGAAAGCATTGCTTCACACTGATAAGATAGTGTCTTTTTTTTCTACTGTTCCTGGCTCTCTGAGAATATGAAATAACACTGTAATAACAGAAATATCTACATTTACAGCAAAAATTGCCATTGACTTAAACAGAAGTGTTGCCTGATTACGGACTAGGAAGCATAGCATCTGGCCCTTGCAGATTCTACTGCAATTTTAAGAGTACTTTCAATGTAAAAAAGGAGAGTACTGTATACATTTGTTTTATTCCACTCTCCCACAATTTATTTCAATCACAATATTAATATTGGAATGTCATGCATAATGTAATAGGAACCAATGATCCTTGCCTCTTTCAACCAATAAAAATATATTAAATTCAAGATTCAGGCTGACCCTGTTTTTTGGTGTTTGGTCATTTTACCTATCTGTGCCTTAGTTTTCCCATCTCAAATTTGGTATACTACTACTATCCCACATCACAAGGTATTATTAAGATTTAATTCATGATCTCTTTCAGATTCTCAGAGAGAAGGGAACAGAGTAGTACAAAGTATTATTTTTAATTACAGAAATGGTATTTTCAATTTGCTTTAAAACTTTGTTTTAATTCCATTTTAGAGAGATTTTAAGACAAACATATTTATTTCCTATAACTGGCACTGCAACACAGTATATACAGTAATGTTTTACCTGGCCTGAGATACCCAATTTTCTTCCTTTACTATGTCTCAGATCACCAAGTAGATTACTTGTCTTTTCAGAACCATCAGTAAAAAGACTGGGGTGTTCTCCTCCTGAAACCCCAAACAATGCTTTGGTGGGGTCTAGACCCTTGTAACCAAGTCCATGGACATTCTCTTTAGGAGTCAAGTCTACAGGCATTACATCTTTGGGTGCAAACGTCACATTCTCCGGCTGATATTCATCCTCTTCATCCTTTTACAAAGTTAAAGTACATTACAATAAATAAACATTAAACTCTGTACAGCAGTATAAAAATGTAAGTTCCACAGCAACATTTAGTTAAGATGAAGTCCAATTCTGAAAAAGCTTAAGAGTTCTCTAAATACATACGGATATCACTTCATATGCCTGACTAGAAAAGGAGCTGTTCTAGGTTTACCTTAACCCAACAATTAATATTCAGAAGAGCTCTGTGTAGCTTGAAAACTTGTCATTTTCACCAACAGAACTTGGTCCAGCAAAAGATATTACACCACCCACTTTGTCTCGCTAATGTCCTGGGACCAACACTACAAATATTAGTATTCTAGTCATATAATAGTCAGATTTTTTTTGTTATACATTTTTACATATATTGAAAGTTATACTTTAAATATAACTTACAAATACTGTTTTTTATATAAAAAACAGTAACTTTTGCCTGCATAATACCTCAGATCCCTCAGATCCTTCAGGTGGTAGCGCACAGCCATAAACTTTTACTTCAGGATCTGTAAAGACATAACAGCACCATACTATAAAGTTACAATTCTTCAGTAAGTTTCTCTTAGTTACATTAAAAAAAAAAAAATTAACCACAGAGCAAATGAAAGGTTTTTACAAGATCTTCTCAATAGCACAGAGAAGACTAGAAACTTTACATTTTCCATGACTCAAAACTTAATTGAACATACCAGGTTTTTGTTTGCGTGGCTTTCTCTTTACTCGAGGTCCAACTCCTTGTCCTTCTTTCCAGCCCATTTTTCGCAATAATTCAACACCAATAGTTATTCTAAGAGAAAATTAAGAACAAAACATTTATGCTGACAGCCTAATTTAAAAGTATTCACGGTGAAGCTCCTGAAAGCTATAAATTCATAACAGTATGGGCCAAATTTTCAAAGCAGTTTTCTGTAAGCACAATTCTTCATGTATTATCATTTGTACCTTGCATGCAGAATTGCAAATGACAGTACGCGCAAATTTGCATGTGCAAAACAAGAAGGCAGGTGGAGGTCCCTTTGAAAATGCAATTTTATATATTTTGCAGTAATTTGCACTGACTGCAGTAGTCAGATATTCCTTTACTTGCCAATACAGCATAGATGTTTTGGGGATGAGGCGCTATATCTACTCACTTTGCTGGTGCTATTAAATCATCCAGTGCAGTGGCTCCTGGAATGGATGCTGTTACCCCTGCAATCTGCCTAGCTTTTTCTTTTATTCTATCTTTGGGTTTGGAAGCAAAGTCATCTGTCGTCGTAATTTCTTTAGGCGCTATCCCATATTCACTTAGATCCTGAAAAAAAAACCACACAAAATGGAAAAACTCTAATTAGAAATAACTTTTCTTCAAATATAGACTAATATTAAAGATGACCATCCAAGGAAAACCTGGAGTTTATGCCCTTTATTTTGGCTGGGTTTTCAAAGGCACCTACAGGAGTTAGGTGTCCAACTTTAATTACATTTCAATGGAATTGGGCACCTACCTCCCCTTAAGCACCTTTGAAAATCACAGTCTTTATTTACATATGTTTTTTTATAATGGAGACCTAGAAAGTTTTGTTTGCTTTCTGTTTTGTAAGGTTTTTCTTTTTGTTTGTTTTAAACAGGTCCTACCTAGAAGACTCTTAGTTAAACAAAATAGGGTTTTTAAATTGCCTACATACATTCAAGGGCTGAAACTGCTCCCAGCTACATCCATCAGCCCTCAAAACTATGCCAGCAAAACTAGGGATGCTCATATTTTACATCCTGATATTTCCAAGTTAAGAAGTAAGCAGAACCCACCACTACCAAATGCACACTTGTCCCTGACAAGATTAAATCGGTTCTTTGATGAAAATTTAAAATAATGGATCATTCTTACTCTTATTAGTACTATCTACAATAAAAATGATTCTATTATCCATATCTACATAAATTCATGCAACAATATACGCAGTGATAAAATGCCCAAACATCTGAAGTATTGTCATGCCACAACTTTTTGTATAATTTTTGTAAACTTACCTCTTCATCCATAAAGTCTTCTGGTCCAAGGACTGTTTTGTCTGCTCTCTTCTGACGTGATGATACAAAAGTTGAAGGGGCCCATCCTTAAAAGAAAGCAAATCTTTAAGAAATGTATAAAAAGAAACTCTAATATAATGTATGAACGCATCAAGGAAAAGGTAATATGTTGCCATTTTGCCATTCTATTAATCAGAAACACATTAAGGACACGCCAACACAACGTGATGCATCCATAAGCAGAGCATTCCAACGGTAGCATCTTCAATGATGTTCATTTTAATAGAAAAGTATAACTATTTACAGTGAACATCAGCAGAAAAAAAATACATAATACCAATTTACATTTGTTTTCCCAAAAACAAATGTAGTAGTGTTATGTTTTGATAAATTATTACTGCAGTTCTTCTCCATGAGAGGAACTAGTTTCAGACACAATTTCTGACCTTCCTTTGAGCCAACAGTGTTGAAGTAGCCAGCAGAGAAACCACCACTAAATGCTCCATGAAAACGTTTGTATCGTCCCTTTTCATCTTTAACAGTCTGCTCTTGAAGAGGAACTGGCTTCTTAATTCGTTCACCTACAAATACAAAAAACAGGAAAATGAGTTAACCCGAACAGAGAATCAAATCCCCACTCTTCTCAGTAACTATTTGTTCCCCACAGGAATAGCAGCCAACTCTGAAGAGGAAAGTGACAGCATTTCAACTGTGCATGTCAGCACTACATGCTGCTATTTAAAACAGGAACTGAGAGAATAAGAAAATAAAAATAGTGATGAAGAATTTCTAAATCCTAATCCCAGTTCTGACACTGACTTTTTCCATGGCTGTGGGCAAACCACAAACTATCTGTCTCCTTAATGTCCCAATCTGTAAAATGGGACGAATAATATTTATTTTCCTATTTTAGAGGGTGCTCTAAGCACTGTTTGTAAAGCATTATGAAAATTGCTAAGTGTTATTAACATCATATCCAACTGAAGCTTTAGGAATTTGGAAGGCAGAATATAACTATCCAATTTTTAAATTAATCGAGACAGAGGTTAACTAACAACACCATCATTGCAAACAGTCAACAGGATCTTTAAAAGTCAGGGCTATCTTTAAGTGGTCAGAACTTCAATTGCATGACACTGCCAAAAAATAACACTTGTAATAGCACCATCCCCCTAAGAGAAGTCAATGAGGCTCCGTACAGGTGCAAACATCTGCTGCATGCAATCTATTGCAGGATCATGGACCTTGAAATATTTCATACAACTAACTGTGCTGAAATCACATTTTAACAAAATGACTTCAAGGGAACAGAGGGATTTGCATAATAAGCACTTTTAAAGTGTATATATAATCTCCTTTTTGTGTAAACTCACTGTTGTGTGTAAACTCATTATTATTTACTGAAAACCAAAAGTGTGCTTGGCTTGGCAAAAACATGTAAAATACTGTCATTTCTCCAAGAGATTTATAATCTCAGGGACATACAATTGAAACATTGCTGTATGCAGTGCTTTCTGCCCACTGACTTCAACACTACCCACCGTTAAGTGTTTGCAGGATCAGGCCTCAAAACTCTTGCCATGGCCTTTAAAGGGCAGGATTCCTACATTATGCAAATATTTACCATTGAAATATAATACTGTACATATATAATACATGGGATGAAGGTTAAACATTCATGTGGCCAGTGCACCTGTGCATGTACATGCATGCACACCCACCCACAGCTGGTTACATGCACTCTGTGCTTTTGATGGTAGGATGCCTATTTACACCCAGCTGCAGGGCAGTTTTATGAAACTGGATATAACAGAAAAAGTATTGACCCTGAACCTTATAAGGCAATAAGAAACAGTATTAAATGAGCAACGTTGTATTTATTCCTTCGGTAAGAAGCACTACAAACCACAGGGGGATTTTACTTTATAGAGTCTAACTTTTACAACAATTAATTGCTTTCTACTTTTATCTGTCTTTGGGTAGGTCCACACTACCCGCCCGATTCAGCGGGTAGAGATGGAGCGCTTCTGGGATCGATTTATCGCTTCTCATCTGGACGCGATAAATCGATCCCAGAAGCGCTCCCCCGACAACTGCGGAACTCCTGCTCGCCGACAGGAGGAAGCGCTGTCGACGGGGGAGCTTGCCTGCACCACGTGGACCCGCAGTAAGTAAACTTAGTTCGATCTAGGAAACGTCGACTTCAGCTACGCTATTCTCGTAGCTGAAGTTGCGTTTCCTAGATCCATCCCCCGCCCCAGTGTGAACCAGCCCTAAGTAAATAACAATGAGGGCTTTCACAGTTTACTTCCATCAGTTCTATTCCAACATTTATGAGAAATATAATTCTGTTATAGCAAAAGTCTTGTATCAGCCATGCACAGTGTTTTTGGTTATCGGAGTACAGAAGTGGAAAAAAAAGGTCAACTTTAATAAATATAACATAGCTTTATTTTTAAAAATCTTAACACCAACATCAAGGCCTTACAGAAATGCATGGAACTTCCAGGTCGTTGAAACAGTCTGAATGTACTGAGCACTGAAGCCTTAGTGCTTCAATGGTGCCAGGATTTTTGATGTTCCATTTAAGCACAGTCATTTGAGAACTTGACCTAGCAGTGACATTGTTAAAAGAGATACAGTCCACTTAGGCCTTATTTACACACAAAATTTGTACAGCTTTAACAACCCTGGTATTATTAAAGAAGTACAAGTAGTCTAGCTTATTCTTGTACATGAAGGGAAATAAATTATACTCACATAAAGCATCTTTATACCAGCATAACTGTGTTCACATTATGAGTTGCACTGGTATAACTATTTCGGTAAACAAAATCAAAACCGTAATCGAATTTGTACAAAATCCTTGTGCAGACCCAGGCCTTAATCACACTTGTGTCTGAAAACTGAGGACCACCTACTGCAACAAGAACAGGAGTACTTGTGGCACCTTAGAGACTAACAAATTTATTTGAGCATAAGCTTTCATGGGCTACAGCCCACTTCATCGGATGCATGCAGTGGAAAATACAGTAGGAAGATATATATATATATATACACACATCTTCCTACTGTATATATATATATATATATACACACACACCATGAAACAATGGGTGTTACCATACACACTATAACGAGAGTGATCAGTTAAGGTGAACTATTATCAGCAGAAGAGAAAAAACTGTTTGTAGTGGTAATGAAAATGGCTCATTTCCAGCAATTGACAAGAAGATATGACGAACTGTAGTGGGGGGGGGGGGGGGGAAATAGTTTTACTTTGTGTAATGGCACATCCACTCCCAGTCTTTGTTCAAGCCTAATTTAATGGTGTCCAATTTGCAAATTAATTCCAATTCAGCAGTCTCTCGTTGAAGTCTGTTTTTGAAGTTTTTTTGTTGTAATATTGCGACTTTTAGGTCTTTTGCGGATACAGACTAACACGGCTGCTACTCTGAAACCTGTCTACTGCAACAAGTAACACCTGAGACTTCAGTAACTGAGGGCTTGTCTACACTACCGTGCGGGGTTGATCTAAGATACACAACTTCAGCTACATGAATAGAACAGCTGAAGTCGACGTACTTAGATCTACTTACTGCAGTGTCTTCACTGCGGTAAGTTGACAGCTGACGCTCTCCCATCGACTCCGCTTGCACTTCTCGTTCTGGTGGAGTAGTGGAGTCGATGGGAGAGCGCTCAGCGGTCAATTAATCGCATCTACGCTAGACACAATAAATCGACCCCCACTGGATCAATCGCTGCCCGCTGATCTGGTGGGTAGTGTAAATAAGCCCTCAAAGATTAGAAGGGAATCCCCTGCAGCCCCTCCAGTTTGTTTGTTTTGTACATTTGCCAGCTCTTAGCCTATCATCTGTACTACCCACTCCCCCCTAAAGCTATGTCTACACTACCGCGGTAAGTCGACCAACACTACTCAACTCCAGCTACGTGAGTCGACGTACCTTAGGTAGAGTTACCGCGGTCGGTCGACAGGAGAAACTCTCCCGTCAACTTATCTTACACTTCTGTCGAGTACAGGGGTAGACTGGAGAGCGATCTGCTGTCCATTTGGCGGGTCTTCTGTAGACTCGCTAAATCGAAGGCCGGTGGCTCGATCTCAGAGCCTGGCTCCTGGCTGTAGTGTAGACCTGCCCTGGTACGACTGTGTTGACTGTGCAGTGAGCACTAAGAACTACTACATCAAGCCTCCCCAACCACCAGGCCGAGCCAACCCTGTCCTCCCCTATTAACACCCCGCAGCACAACAGCGTCGGTGCGTTAGTATTCGTCCACCCAACCCCTTCTCTCCCCCGGCGAGAGGGAACCTCGCGGGCTAGGCGGGGGTGGCCGTGTTTACTGGGCCCTGACCGGGGAGAGCTGGGCGGGTCTCTCGCAGGCGCAGGGCAGGGAAAGGGACTTGCGGGGCACAGGGCGAAAAGGAAGCCGCAGACCAGGCGGCGGGCATGGAGAGGAGCTGGCTCGTCTCGCCCCCTGAAGCAGACAGGATGTGCGGCTGCCGAGACGGGGGCTGCCCCGCTGGGTCTGGCTTCAAGGCGACTCCCCCCGCCTCATGTGGGCAGAGCGCTCCGGGGAGACAAGGCCCCTCGCTCGCCGCCCGCCCGCAGCGTTAGCCGGGCTAGTTAGGGGGACGCCTCCGCGCAAGCCGGGGGATCGGGGCGGCTGTGCCCCCCGAGCTCCCTTACCCTCCGGCAGGGGCTCCAGCGCGGTGCCATAGCCCGCCAGCTCCTCCTCCTCACTGTCGCTGGCCTCCGACGCCGCCATCTTCTGACCAGGGCGCCTGGCGCCGGGGCCAAGCCGCTGTCACGTGAGAGAGGCGGGGCGCTCGGCGGGCGCCGCCATGGCTATGTGGGGATGGAGCAGAGCAACCTGCGGCCTGCTCGGACTTAGTCTGCTCTCGCCTGCCAGGGGCTGCACTCAGGTGCCCACCCAGAGCCCGCAACCCCAGGGGGCTGCTGTAGCTCAGGGTCCTTCCCCCATTAAGCCCTTGGGCTGCTGAGGGACGGTGTGAAGCATCATGTCTTTTTCTCTCAAGTTTATATTTCTGCTACCCTCAGGCACACAATGCAATTGTCATCAACTTTCAATGTAATGTTTAAAATGTAACTTGTGATCAGTTTTAATACATTTCAGTACATCTTAAAATAAGGGATGGGTGGGCATCCTCCAGGACAAATCAATGAAATAAGGGACAGTCCCTTGAAATAAGGGATGAGGGGGAGGGATAGCTCAGTGGTTTGAGCATTGGCCTGCTAAACCCAGGGTTGTGAGTTCAATCCTTGAGGGGGCCATTTAGGGATCGGGGCCAAAAATTGAGTAGGGGGTTGGACTAGATGACCTCCTGTGGTCCCTTCCAACCCTGATATTCTATGATGGGTGGGCACCCTGATAATAATTCTAACCCTAATAATTTTAAATGTATCATTCATTGGCTCATATTTTACATCTTGATATTTCCAAGCTAAGAAGCAAGCAGAACCCACCACCACCAATACACACTTGCCCCTGACAAGATTAAATCTAGATGGGGCAATACAATAGAAAACATACTCAGAAAGAAACCCTGTACTTGCGGTGGGAGTAAGACTGCATTACCTAACAGGGCTTTTCCATTTCTAACGTCTATGACCATATGAATGTTTGCAGGATGCAGGACTGCCACAGCAAAATCACAACAAACTTGGAAATAACAGGACAAGTGTTTGAGATCCCTTTCATATTCCTGTCCTGGAATGGTGTGCAAGTGGGGCCAGGTTCCTCTGGGATTTCATCTTTAATTTCCTGTAGCTTCATCACACAGCAACACTAACACTTCCTCCATGAGGATGAATAGGCAGGATACGACTTTCTTCATTTACTGGCCAAAAGAGGTCACTCAAGAGCAACATTATTGATCCCAGGAGCTAGCCCCTTTGCCTTTACAGACCTTTTAACCTGGGGAGCGTGAGACGTGCCCATATAAAAAATACTACAGTGCAATGTTCAAAATTAGTGGTCTGAAACACTGTAGTTAACCATGTTTAAGCATGATTCTTGCAAGAAAGGTGGTAATAGTTTCCAAACTCAGAGTTAACAAGGCCAACAAATCGCAGATATGATCCCACAACAGACATGGAAAGAATCTAGCATAGGGTACCAATATCACTACTGCTGTCAGGATTGAAGAGTAATGGATAATAGCAACTGCAATTTTGTGAAATGGATCCACTTCCAGAATCAAAGTGTAAAACATACTCCGTGTGTATTCAATGTGGAAAGGGGGAAACATGGATGTTACTGATTTACAGCTGATAAAACTCACAGAGCCAAATTTGGTCCAGTTTATTTAAAGTGCTGCTCTACTCAAAAAGTGTTTGTGCAGAAACTGCATTATGGTACTTAACAGAGCTGTTCTTTATTTTCATTGAGTCATATTTGCTGACTAGGGTCAAAAATAAGCTTTTACTACATTTTTTTCCCTCAGCCCTGAAGAGTCAAACTCTAGCCACCCATGACAGGTCTAGACTGTTCTTAAAAACCTCCAAGGATGGGAATTCCACAACCTCCCTAGGACCTTTTCCAGTGCTTAGCTATACTTAGAGAGATTTTCCTAATATCCAACCTAAATCTGCCTGGCTGCAAACTGCAATCAGTGGACATGGAGAACAACTGATCACCATCCACTAACAACCTTTTACATATTTGAAGACTGTTATTTGTACCTTCAGCTTTCTCTTCTCTAGATTAAAGATGCCCAGTTCTTTTAATCTTTTCCTCATAGGTCACATTATTTTCTAAACCTTTTATCATTTGTGTTGGTTTCCCCTAGATTCTCTCCAGTTTGTTACAAGTTACATTTAAACAGTGGCACACACGTTTTCTTAACATTCCTAGATATTTTACCATTAGTGATCACTCACATTTGCCTCCTTTACCCAAAGGATAGAAGACAGCCATGGGTGAATTGACTTGGTTCCACCCCTTATTCCATGAAGGCCTACCAGGATATACTACAGATGGTCCTGAGCAGCAAAGTTTGGGGCAAGGGTTTTACTTCACAACCATCTATAATTTTAACTGAAACCTGTACAAGCTATAAGTTAAAGGCTCTAGGTTCTATTACTGGTCTCCTGAGGTATCCAATTACTTGTACAGACAGTTTTAAAGGAATTAGTGTACATGGTTAGAAGGGATGTCCAAAACTTTTTTTTACTAAAAGATGAAGGGGGAAATAATTAGTGGTGGTGTCAATTTTTTTCCAGTTCACATGTGAAGAAGGTTTACTCTGTAAGGCAGTTATCAAGGCAGTGTTAGAAACAATTGTGAACTGGAAAGTCATGTCTGTTAGCTGCTGCAAATAAGCTCCACTTTTATAATAGATACCCTAGGAAATTTTGAGCACATTCACATATGTACACAGACTTTCTCTCTTTTTCTCTCAGTAAGTTTATTTCTGCATTAATAATTATACAAAGGAGAAAATACATTTTATTAAAAGAAAAAGCTGACGTCAACTCAGTCACCTTTGTTTACCTTTCATGTACAGTCTATACACAAGGTGTGTTGATAGGTCTTACCTGCCCTTTGGACCAGCACTGGGTGTGGCTCATTAGGCACCAGGTAGGAATCTAAAATGGTGACATCCACCCAACCTGTTCCTTCCTTGTAGTCAAGGACAACAAGCAGGGTTTGATTACGTACAGTATTTACTTTTTACCCTAATCATACCTAGTCATAGCTGTGTGATCAATTATTAGAATGTAAGTGGACAGCAAAAGCACTGCTGTATGTTGTATGAGAGCTCAACTAGAGCTATGCAAACCTACCATTTTTGGTTTGTATGGGTGGAAACTAATGCTGGGCCTGCCCCAAAACCTTGGACCCAAATACATCCAGATGATAGGCTGTTTCTGGATCCAGTTTTTGCAAACTGGCCTTTATATAATGAATACAAACAAACTTCTAGATCTGAAATCCTGCAACTTTTAATCTGTCTCTGCATTTTAATTTTGTGGCTTTACCCATTATTATCAGAGAGAAACTTTTATGTACATTTTATTCAAGTGGTTTCCCAACCTTGCATTTTTCTTAAGATTCAGGTTAATTCAAGGTCAAGGTGCTGAATGCAAAACTTTATAAAAAACATCTAATGTTAAATTCTGTGCTGCAGGTGGGTTATTGAGGTTTCTATTGATCCAAGATTTATCATACGAGCAGCTGTCACAAGTTTCTTTAAAACACTGAAAGGAAATCACAACACTCAACCTTGAGAAATTCCATTCTAATCCTAGATTGTAACATGTTTTGCTTTGAGTTTAAATCAAGTGTTTTAGGACCAACAATATTTTGCACAGAGCTCAGCTGCTTTAACTTCTGTGTTCAAACTGAAACTAGCCGAGTTTCATATGGTTTCAGGCTTTCATGGGAAATATTTACACAGCTTTAAATAGAATCCTCCCTATCTACATAATTTGTGGCTTTAATCCAGCTTTAAAACAGTAGAGAAGGGAACAATGGATATTTACATATATTATCTTTTTTCTCATCATTGCTAATTACTAAGCAGTTGGCCAGAATACTTAATGGTAAAATGAGCTGTTAGTCATTAGTATGGTAGGAGGTTTCCTTTGATTAGTAAATAATTGATCCTAAAGACTTTATAACCATCAAGACACATACACACAAGCTGGATTTTGCACAAAATGAACATTAATAACAAATCTCTTCCATGTCTTGTTTGGCACATACAGAGAGATGGGGTAATAAAGTCTCCAGCTCCTTCTTCAATCATACTGACTTTCCTTTATCAGATGAGAATTACATCTTGCATTATAGAGTTGCTTACTTTGTTCATAGTAAACTTATCTCCTCAAGTCAATAAACAATTTGCATTCATTATTCAAGTTGGTGAGAGAATATGTGATGATTTTGTTATATTCTATATAGTTTTTCTATACCACACTCATCACATAGTATCTGAGCACTTTCCAGTAGTTCATTAAGTAACATGACTACACATCTGTCGTATGTTGTTTGTTCTCTCATCCTCTCCCCAGGTGGAGCAGCATTTATAGTGGAATGTCTTATTTTTGTAGAGTTTTTTATTATTAATAAATAAATATACATGTTGCTAACAGGGCCAGTTTTAAGGCAGGTAACCCAAGCGACCACCTGGGATGCCGGGCTTGGGGTGCTGTTTTTGTTGTTCCGACAAAAGAGAAAATAGAATGTTTGAAGTAACATGTTTCAGGTATTCCATATGTGGATTCATTTTTCACTAACCTCCTAGAATGTTCTAGATCTTTGTAGAATCTTGTGGAACCTGCCAGACTTTCTGAGAACATTTTCCTCAAACCTCCTAGAATGTTGTCAGCCATCTCCTTGCGGGTATACAAGGGGTGGGGACTCACCAGTCAGTCAGTGAGATATAAGAATGAACTGAAGTGAGTTCACAGTTGCAATATTGTGAACCTTGTTTTATTGTGTAATTTGAAAGTGTGCTTATGTTTTAAGACTTGAAGAGTGTAAGTAGTGACTAATAAAGGACATATTTAATGAGATGCCAGAGATATCTATCGAACTACTAGCTATGCAACAATATAAAAGACTGAAATCGCTTGCTATTTTATCACTTGAAAATGTCATTGGCCAGTCTTTGGATCTCTCGGACACTGTGGTTCAATTCACAAGGGTAAAGGCAAGAAAAGTGACTTTTTCTACTAAAAGACTAGAGTTAACATTCTAAGACTGTTACCTACTGAGACACTATTTAATACTGGTCCACTCAATGTTGGTGCACAGTTCAATTTCTTGATGTTAGTACATTTCAGTTATTCTTAAAATTAAAGTTTCTATATGCTTAGAGGAAATGAAATTTTTTATTTGCTTATATATGGCATGAATAAATAAAGATTTACAGATCCTAGCATGCAAATGTATCATCTTATGTGACAGGGATAAATCATGCATGCAAATCGTGCATTAAACTTGTGAAATGGGCTACAAATGCAATAAAAAATAAGGTAACAAATGGAGGAGGAGCCAACAGGGCCGGCGCAACCCATTAGGCGACCTAGGCGGTCACCTAGGGCGCTACAATTTGGGGGGCGGCAACCGCGGCGGTATTTCAGCAGCGGGACCTTCCGCCGCCTAGGGCGGCAGAAAAGCTGGCGGTGCTCCTGGGAGCCAAAGACGCACCTTGCCTGGGACACCATTTGGCCTAGGGCCAGCCCTGGTTAGTGTGTATTTATATTAGAGAAGGAAAGGCACTGAAATCATCACAAAACTCACAACTTTCCACTCCATTTGCAGGGCAAGGTCAAAGAAATGTGCCTTGCAACTGGAATGGAAAGTTGTGAGGTTTGTGATGACTCCAGTGCCTTTCTACAACAGTGACACATTCAGCGACAATGTGGCTCTCTAGATTCTACAACATTGAGGATCACTGATCTAATATATTACCCATCAATTAAGTAGATAATTGTTAATAATGTAGGCATGTATATTGTGAAAGATTTTTGCCACAGATAGGCTAGGCTAGGCTAGCCGAAACATTATCATTTTTATATGAAAGCTCAAATACAGGAGGATACATCAAAACCAGGAAGAAGGCCCCAAATCCACAGTCCGATTTAATTTTTGTTATAATTTTTAAGGGCAGAGTGAAGTTTGCCAGTACTTGTCAGTGCATTTGTTTTTAATTAAACTTGTTAAGAGGATGGGCCAAATTAGGCTGCTTATCATATCTTTTGTGTAGAAGTAACCTTTCAAATAGGTAGTGTAATGTTTGGTTTTAAACTAAATGTGAGTCACTGACATGCCATGGTAACAAACACATTATAAACTTCTTAAGTAAATATATAAAATGAGGTGATTAATTGATGGGAGTATTTTAAACATGGTAACAAAGAGATAAAAACGTATCAACAAGAAGAACAGAAAACAATATTAAATCAACTAAACTCTCTTATTTTACCAAAATTATAGAAGAAATAAAGGCCTTGACTTAACTGCTGGTGCTTAACTGAGGTTCCACTGAAGGTTTTCTCTTACTGCACTCCACATTCACACATCCACACTGTACCACACAGCAAAGCAGCCATCCCCCCCTGTGGCTTAGGACAGACTTTGCATTTTTGTCTTTACTGACACAAAGGGAGCTGTATGCAATGTAGTTATAGCCATGTTGGTCCCAGAATATTAGATAGAAAAGGTGGGTGAGGCCATATCTTTTATTGGAACAACTTCTGTTGGTGAGAGAGAGAAGCTTTTGAGATAAACAGAACTCTTCTTCAGGTCTAGGAAAGGTACTATCAGCACAGCAGCAAAACGCAGGGTGGAACAGATTGTTTAGCATAACACAGACACTGAATTTATGGCTTATTACAACAACCTGTAACCCACTAACCCACTCTTTTTATCTTATGACTGCAGAGGTGATAATGGGTCAGTCTACCTTGAATGGTCCCTTACAATATGTGCTAACTACATCCGAAGAAGTGGGGTGTAGCCCATGAAAGCTTATGCTGAAATAAATTTGTTAGTCTCTAAGGCTTTGGCTACACTTGCGAGTAACAGCGCTGTAAAGCCGCCCCCAGCGCTGTAACTCACTCCCCGTCCACACTGACAAGGCATTTGCAGCGCTGTATCTCCGTGGTTGCAGCGCTGCATGTACTCCACCTCCCCGAGAGGAATAGCGAGTATTGTGCTGCCGCTGCAGCTCTGCGGCGCCAGTGTGGCCGCCCAATGCGCTGTGAATGGCCTCCAGAATTATTCAGCAGTATCCCACAATGCCTGTTCTAGCCACTCTGGTCATCAGTTCAAACTCTACTGCCCTGGCCTCAGGTAACCAACCATGTGACCCACCCTTTACATTCCCCGGGAATTTTAAAAATCCCCTTCCTGTTTGCTCAGCCCGGCGTGGCGTGGAGTGCTATCAGCGAATCTTTCCAGGTGACCATGCCTCCACGCGCCAAGCGAGCCCCAGCATGGAGCAATGGCGAGTTGTTGGACCTCATCAGTGTTTGGGGGGAGGAAGCTGTCCAGTCCCAGCTGCGCTCCAGCTGTAGGAATTACGATACCTTCGGGAAGGTATCAAAAGACATGATGGAAAGGGGCCATGACCGGGACGCCCTGCAGTGCAGGATTAAAGTGAAGGAGCTGCGGAGTGCCTACCGCAAAGCCCGCAACGCAAACGGCCGTTTGGGTGCTCCCCCCGCGACCTGCCGATTCTACAAAGAGCTGGATGCAATACTTGGGGTTAACCCCACCTCCACTCCGAGCACCACCATGGACACTTCAGAGCTGGTGTGTGGGGGGGGAGGAGGAAGTGGAGGAGGAGGAGGAGGAGGAAAACGGGAGTGATGGTGGTGGGCCGGATGGAGACACCCCGGAATCCCTGGAGCCATGCAGCCAGGAGCTCTTCTCGAGCCAGGAGGAAGATAGCCAGTCACAGCGGCCAGTACTTGGTGGAACAGAAGAGCAGGTTCCCGGTAAGCGTTTTTTTTTTTTTGGGAAGG
>NW_020664481.1:37276575-37340706 GCF_002925995.2 Terrapene triunguis | reverse complement strand
CGGTGTGGGCTCTTTGGGAGAGGAGGGTTAGGCATGCATGCCTAGATGCGGAATAGTGCATTGATGTGGTTTATCACATCGCGGTAATCGGCCTCGGTAATCTCCTCGAATGTCTCATCCAGAACGTGTGCAATGCGCTTGTGCAGGTTTATCGGGAGAGCCACCGTGGTCTTTGTCCCAGCCAGGCTAACGTGTCCGCGCCACTGTGCCGCGAGGGGCGGGGGGACCATTGCTGCACACAGGCAAGCTGCATATAGGCCAGGGCGGAAGCCGCATTGCAGTAGAAGACCCTCCCTTGCTTCCCAGGTCACCCTCAGCAGCGAGATATCGTCCAGGACAAACTCCTGTGGAAAATGTTGGGACAGTGTTCAGTGTAGGTGCCCCCTGAAGCTGTTGGCTCTCCCCAAGGCACAGAAACCCAGAGGACAGTGCAGCCCTGAAACAATCAGTCCCCCTTATCCCACGGGAGCCTCAAAATGGTGAGTATGTGTGCTCTGTTTCGGACAGGAAAATTATGCTATTGTGTAGACCCTGTGTGTTTCTACTCCTTAAGTGCGGGGGGAATCATTACTCTGTCTGGTATAAACAATGCTGCCTCTGTTAAATGTTGCATTTTGCCTATACAGCTGCATCAACCTTGAGACCTCAGCCGTCCCTCTTATCGCCTGCTCAGAGACTGCAAAGACTCAGGAAGAGACCGCGAAAAAGCAAAGAAGACATGCTGCAAGAAGTGATGCGGCAATCTATTAAAGAGAATGAGAAAGCACAGAACTGGAGGGAGAGAGAAAGCAGGATCCGCCAGGAAAACGCAGCGCACCTGAGGCAAAGCACCGCGCACCAGCAGCAAAGCACTGATAGGCTCATAAGCATCCTGGAGCGCCAAGCAGATGCTATCCAGGAGCTGGTAGCCATGCAGAAAGAGGAGCAGTACCGCAAACACAAACGCCACCCCCCCCCCACAGCCCTTGTCCCAAAACTCTTTCCGTTGTGCCCCACTGTCACCTCCAACCCACTTTCCCCAACTTCCGTGTTCTTCACGCCACCCGCTGCCTCCAACACCAGGATCTTCAGCACTCAACCCCCATCACCATGCAGTATAGCTATCCTGAAGTGCAGCACTCACTGCACAGCACACCAGACAGGACATACGCAAATCTGTGATTGTAGTGTTCCCGACTCCACTCCCTTGTTTCTTTTCAATAAATAAATTTTTTTTCTTTTCAATAAATGGATTTTTTGGCTTTGAAATTTGCTTTGAAATTTACTATTGCATAAAGTAAAAGACTCCTTAGCCCAGGAAATAAACAGGCACTGCAAGTCTGCTTGTCTGCTTAGCAGACACTGATTCCTAAAGATTGGAACTACTGCACTTCACTCCCGTGCAGGGCACCAGATATCACTGCTGGTTTTCAGCCTCAAATTGCTCCCTCAAGGTATCCCTATTCCTTGCAGCCCCGCGCTGGGCCCCTGTAATAGCCCTGCTCTCTGGCTGTGCAAATTCAGCCTCCAGGTGTTGAACCTCGGAGGTCCATGCCTGAGTGAAGCTTTCACCCTTCCCTTCACAAATATTATGGAGGGCACAGCACGCGGCTATAACCACGGTGGATGCTGTTTTTGGCCAAATCCAGCTTCCCATACAGAGATCGCCAGCGGCCCTTTAAACGGCCAAAGGCACACTCCACAGTCATTCGGCACTGGCTCAGCCTGTAGTTGAACCGTTCCTTGCTGCTGTCAAGGCTCCCTGTGTAGGGTTTCATGAGCCACGGCATTAACGGGTAAGTGGGATCTCCAAGGATCACAATGGGCATTTCAACTTCCCCTACCGTGATCTTCCGCTCTGGGAAAAAAGTCCCGGCCTGCATCTTCCTGAACAGCCAAGTGTTCCGAAAGATGCCTGTGTCATGCACCTTTCCGGGCCAGCCTGTGTTAATGTCAATGAAACGCCCAGGGTGATCCACAAGCACCTGGAGAACCATAGAGAAATACCCCTTCCGATTAACGTACTCGGATCCTAGGTGGGGTGGTGCCAGAATAGGAATGTGCGTCCCATCTATCACCCCTCCACAGTTAGGGAACCCCATTTGTGCAAAGCCATCCACTATTTCCTGCACGTTACCCAGAGTCACGGTTCTTCTGAGTAGGATGCGATTAATGGCCTTGCAAACTTGCATCAACACGATTCCAATGGTCGACTTTCCCGCTCCAAACTGGTTTGCGACCGACCGGTAGCTGTCTGGAGTTGCCAGCTTCCAGATTGCAGTAGCCACCCGCTTCTCCACTGGCAGGGCAGCTCTCAATCTCGTGTCCTTGCGCCGCAGGGTGGGGGCGAGCTGCTCACACAGTCCCATGAAAGTGGTTTTTCTCATCCGAAAGTTCTGCAGCCACTGGTCGTCATCCCAGACTTCCATGACGATGTGATCCCACCACTCGGTGCTTGTTTCCCGAGCCCAAAAGCGGCGTTCCACGGTGCTGAGCATGTCCGTGAATGCCACAAGCAATTTCGTGTCATACGCGTTACGCGGCTCGATAGCATTGTCGGACTCCTCACTCTACTGTCACTTTGGATCTTAAGGAATAGTTCGACAACCAAACGTGACGTGCTGGCGAGATAGGTCAGCATACGCCTCAGCAGTTCGGGCTCCATTTCCCGCAGACAGATCGCGTTGCACAGAAACCGTTGAAAGATGGCGCCAAAGGTGAACGGAAACAAAGGGATTTCTGGGATGCGAAGCGATGCATCACGGGGCGTTGGGACAGGACCCAGAATGCCCCACACCCATGCCCCCTTCCCACAACCCATGGCGCCAGAATGGGAAAAGGTGCTCTGTGGGATAGCTGCCCATAATGCACCGCTCCCAATAGCGCTGCAATTGCCGCAAATGTGGCCACGACAGTGCGCTGGGCAGCTGTCAGTGTGGACAGACTGCAGCGCTTTCCCTACTCAGCTGCACAAAGTCAGGTTTAACTCACAGCGCTGTACATCTGCAAGTGTAGCCAAGGCCTAAGGTGCCACAAGTACTCCTGTTCTTTTTACTTATGCTAAACAATCTGTCCCACCTTGCATTTAGCTGTGACGCTGGGAGTACCTTTCCCAGACCTGAAGAAGAGCTCTGTGTGGCTTGAAAGCTTGTCTCTCTCACCAACAGAAGTTGGTCCAATACAAGATATTATTACCTCACCTACTTTGTCTCACAAAGGGAGTTGTTTTTTTTACATCAAAATAACTAACATGCAAGAGCCCTAGCGCTATAATCCTCTCTCTTCTCCCTTCCCCCACTTGTGGTTGACCTCACCTAGTTTGCCTTGCAGTAAAACTAAAACTATCCCTGGAAGAGAACGCCTTTACAAAGCTTCACAAAAGGCAGAAGTTTGCTAGCCAAGTGAATCAGCAAAGAGAATTGTTGTTCTTTTAAGATAAAAGTTGCTACTTTTTGATGCAGCTGTGTATGCTGAATAGGACATTGTAGGGCATACTGGGCACTCCCAAAAAGTGAAGAAAGTAAGATAAGGAGTGTAAAGAGAAGCAAAGGAAGAAGGACAAGGATCCAAGGAGAAGCTGCTGACAGTATCTCTGCCAAGATCATGAGATAAGGGAGTGAAACATGGAGTTCAACAGCTATGTATTTGAAAGACTGTATTTTGGATTCTCTTCAGGGCACTATGGCCTAGTAGACAGAACAAGTGACCCTCTGTGACTCAATTTCTCCATCTTTAACATGCAGATAATGACACTGGCCTCCTTTGTAAAGTGCTTTGAGATCTACTGGTGAAGAGTGCAATATATGAATTAGATATTATTATTCAGGCTGATGAGCTGAGGAGTGATCCATGAGGCAGATGAGCTGTGTGGATTTGCCTCGATTTACCATGTCCTACAACCTATGGTCATAAATGTCTGGATAAGTTAGTCAGTGAGCCATGGAACCCCCACATCATCAGCGGTGTCTGATGCACTCTACACCTACTCTAGTATAGGGGAAGAGAACCGATACAGTCATGAGTGGCGGGTATCATAGGCTGGGGGAGGCTGAGCTTCCCCAAACAGCCAGGTGTGGCCCTGCCCACACTCCGCCCCCAGGTCCCCTCCTGCTTCCCGCGCTCTGTGGACAGCTCTTCCCCTATGTCATCATGGCCCCAGCAGGGGCGGGCACTGGGGCCGCGCTGCCCAGCCTCCTGACATTCCGGGGCCGGGGGGTGTGTGTGTGTGGCTGTGGGCGCTAGCCTGGGGCAGGGGCAGCGGCCACGGCGGGGGGGGGGGGGGGGGGGGGCGCCCGGGGGCGCGGGGGGGGGGGGAGGGGGGGGGCCGGGGGGGGCTAGCATCCCCGAACCTGCGTCTCAGCCACTGCCCATGGATACACCCGAACCCCCTCTACTCTCACGTGAGGCAGGTCCGAGTTGCTTGCCCATGCCCTGCCATAAGGGGCTGGCGTTATCGCTTATCCCCCCAAATGTTCCTCTGCACCCCCGTTAGGGAAGCACCTCCCACTTTTTTGGCAAAACTGGGCATTTGTCCATTGCTCTTGCCAATGGGACAAATGCCCAGTTCTGCCAAAGAGGCAGGATGTGCAGGACAGGACTTAAAAAGGGGACTGTCCCAGCCAAAATGTGACATATAGTCACCCTACCAATGTGCCATGAAACACAGCATTGGCTAGTCCATGCCTCCATCTCCACATAGTCCCATTTTATTATGCTTCTGCTTGTAAGCTGCTGCCTTAATGAAAAATAGCAGTTGTTATTAGGAAAGAAGGAATAACACAGTATAGGCAGGGAACTGTACAGCCTAGAAAAACCTGGTCAGGAGGAAGAGAGGTACAGGTCTCCACGCAATAGAGGTGATGGCTGAGGACTTGGGAGCCTAAAGTGTGTGCCCTTGATGGACCAGTGAAGCAGAAAACAGGTGCAGTTTCCCTGAACTATGACAAATGAGACATTTGCTCTTGACTGCAATGGAAGAGGGATCGCAGACTTTTAGACCAAGTTGTCTTCTTTTAAGTGCTTTCATCTCACTGGTATTCTACAGGAATAATAAAACACAGTTCACCAAAAGGCACCATGGGGGCTTATCATTAAATTGCATGAGTAGCCATACTGAAATATAACTGACTTAATACCTTTTTGGTTAGAAAAAAATCAATTTAGGAGCTTGTTTGTAAATATTTTAACAGTTTATTGTAAGCATTTATTGTCATGGATTGTAATGTGTTTAATGCTGTGATCCATTTAAAGTAATTACCTCACTAACTGTAACTCATTAACTGTTACTACTCCTGTAAAGTTAATCAAGATTAACTAAGGGCATGTCTACTCTTACCTCCAGAGCGAACGATCCAGCAGGGGTTGATTTATCGCATCTAGTGAAGACATGATAAATCGACTGCCGAGCGCTCTCCCGACGACTCCAGTACTCCACCGGAAGGAGAGGCGCAGGCAGGGCCGGCTTTAGGCTGATTCCCCCTGATTCACTGGAATCGGGCCCCGCGGGTAAGGGGGCCCCGCGCGTAAGAGGGCCCCGCACCTTAGGCTCACCCAGCGGTGGTCTGCTCCGGCAGCATTTCGGCAGCGGGGGGGGGAGGGGAGGGTCCTTCAGTGCCGCGGAAGACGCAGAGTGGACCCCCCGCCGCTGAAGTGCCGCCGAAGACCCGGGCCACCGCCGGGTATTCAAATCGGGCCCCGCAGGTCCTAAAGCCGGCCCTGGGCACAGGTAGAGTCGACAGGGGAGCATCAGCAGTCGACTTATGGCAGTGAAGACACTGCAGTAAGTAGGTCTAAGTACGTCGACTTCAGCTACGTTATTCACATAGCTGAAGTTGCATAACTTAGATTGATTCCCCCCCCCCCCCAGTGTAGACCAGGCCTAAGATGATTGAACAGGAAGGTGCCCAGCCCAGAGAGTAAAGGCTAGAGCTTCACATATTCATGGGGCAGACGTTCAGAAAGAACACATTGGGCTACTGGGCGACACCAACATCACAGAAGAAAATTTGACCTACTATATGTAACGCACATAGGATTTTGTGTCTGTGGTGATGTTGCCCAAATCCTGGTCCCATTACATAGACTTCAGTGTGACCAGGTTTGAGCCCTTTGTTTTAAAGCTTTGCAATTCTGTGCCTGTTTTTCATGTAGACTCTGTTTTGATTAAGTGGTGGGTTCGTCTGGAAACATAAAGAAAGTCAACTAGTACAGAGATCTTTAAAAAAGACGAAGGGGAATATTTATTTTGATTCAGAGTTAGATTCAGTGCTTTCTAGTTTTTATTTTAATCAAAAGATACCAAATGTTTCTTAAGAGCCAAACCTGTGAGTAGCAAAGAAATGTTTTGGTAAAGAAAGCCCAATGTCAAGTGTAGCAGTTTGCTATAGTTTCTCTCTCCTAATAATAGAGGTGGACTTGAACCAAAATCCTACATCCGTATACCCCAAACTTTGAGGACATTTAGTTCCAGATCCATACTTTACTCTTGCTCTTATTTTTATAATGGAACAAACCCACAACCCCGATCACTACCTCTTTGGAACCCTGCAGAGTTTGTGGCTTGGGTCCATGTCTACCTAAGCCTTCTAATAGCAAGGAAACAGATATAATAATGTGTAGCTGGTAATAGATGAGGGATGCTTGGCCATCTCGTTCCAAGAAAGATCAGAAATGTGACTGTCTGAGAGTAAATCAGCTCTTGGAAAGTACAAACTTGTGATTTACATTCCACGGACATGGAGCTTTCCTACCCAGCCATTACACAGCTTAACTATAGCTACTGAAATGATACAATCAACATGTTGCATGTTCTTGGGGAGAAAAATTGCTAAGGGCTTGATCATGTACTCTTTTTGTAGACAAAACTCCCATCGATTTATGTAAGGAATATATGATCAAACCCTACACATATAGTATGTTATTATGGTTAAGTAGCCTTTATCAGTGTCAGGGATCACCTGCACTACAGGTACAGTCTTAAAATTGTTATTTTTATCTTTTTTCTTTTTCTTTTTGTTTCTGCCAACCGCGTAAAGCTGAAATTGCGCATGTTAAATGCGCGTAAGATGCGACAGACCTGTATATTTCTTTGAGAAGTAGCAAAGCTGTGTCTTCAGATTCCCAATAACACAAGTGGCTCCAGCACCTATGTGAGTGGGTGAGTGAGGTTCTGTGGCCTGCAATGTGCAGGGGGTCAGACTAGATTATCAGGATGGTGCCTTCTGGCCTTAAAGTCTATGAGTCTAAGAGTCTGGCTTAGCTGGCCAAGGCACCATCTTTGAAACAGCACTTTGAACCTGTGACCAGACATCTAAAAGCAATACCTAGGCATTCCGACACTGGTACAAGTTTGCTAGGCTTCAGAATGCCTGATAACACTGTGCTGGGCCTGATTCTCTAGCAGTGAAGTTGCAAGTGAAAGCACCAGAGAAAGAAGCTGCATTTTCTATATTTGCTGTTCTTTCTCTATCCTTTTGTGTGCATTTGTCTTGCTTTGCCTTAAAAAAAGCAGGATCGGACTTCAGCAGTAACGCCACCAGGTCCAGACCATCTAAACTAACTTTTTCCCTTTTCCCCAAAAGAGAAAGGTAATCTTAAATGCCATCTAAAAGACTGTCAAACAGGGGTTGTCCCTGTAAAAGATTTTATATAGCTAAAAGGAATAAGAAATATTGTTACAATTAAACTCTTACTTACTACTTTGCATTTCAAATGCTTCACTGATTTTTTGTGTGTGTACGCATCTTCAATAATAAGTTTTAAAGATTTTTAATCATGGTTGTTACAGTGGAAATAAGCCAGCAATAACTTGAGACTATACGCGGTTTTCACTTTACGCGCTAACCGTGGAACGGAACCCCCGCGTAAGATAAGACTCGTCTGTATAGGACTATGAATATCAGTCCGGAACAGCCGCAACACTGATGTGTAGATACCTGAATTTCATCAGGGCCGCCCGGGGTGGGGGCAAGTGGGGCAATTTAGCATTCTATAGTATTGCAACTTTTTTTTTTTATGGAAGGGGCCCCCGATATTGCTTTGCCCCAGGCCCCCTGAATCCTCTGGGCGGCCCTGAATTTCATATCTAATGTTCCAACAGGCTTGCTGACAAAACATTTTGAGGAACCTCAAAATGTGTGACTATTTCTCTAGTCACACATCACAAGAATCCGAACTACAACAGCATTTTTTTCTTCAGTGCAGTAGCACCTCCTGGCTTGAAGTGGTTTCTGTCATAAGAAGGGTTTACAGAAGGAGTAGTCAATTATTTTTATTCAAAGTCCAAATTTCTTGGTCAAGGTATAGTCAAGGCCCAGACTACAGAGAAAATAATTTAAAAAAATCCAACAATAACGATAAGATTTTGGGGTCTGTTCAAAAGCATCTGGCGGTCCAGATTTGGCCCACAGTTCACCTATTGACTACCCCTGGTTTACAGTTTGGTTCAATGGCTCTCAGTACCCCTCACTATACAAATTGTTTCAGCATCACTGCCCACCCACTCCTGTAATAGACCCATAATCTCTGGTTGAGTCACTGAGGTCCTGAAATCATGATTTAAAGACTTCAAGTTACAGAGAATCCACCATTTACAGTAGTTTAAACCTGCAAGTGACCCGTGCCCCATGCTGCAGAGGAACGAGAAAAACCTCCAGGGTCTCTGCCAATTTGACCCAGGGGAAAATTCCTTCCTGACCCCAAATAGGGTGATCAGTTAGACCCTGAGCATGTGGGCAAGACCCATCAGCCAGACACCTGGGAAATAATTCTCTGTAGTAACTCAGAGCCCTCCGCACTTAATGTCCCATCACAGGCTGTTGGAGATATTCGCTGCTAGCTTATTAGACAGAAGACAAAAGAAGAGAGTTGGGAAAGAGAACAAACAGAGTGGGGAAGGAAAATGACACTAGAGATGGGATGAAAGCAGGAATCCAAGTATAGGGTGACCAGATGTCCCGATTTTATAGGGACAGTCCCAATTTTGGGTTTTTTTTTCTTATATAGGTACCTATTACCCCCCACCTCCTGTCCCGATTTTTCACACTTGCTATCTGGTCATCCTATCCAAGTATCACATTCTAGGTGTTGTTCAGGATTTAGCTGAAGTTGGTGGAGTTGGTGATGTCATCTGGTTCCTATTCTGGCCTGCTCTGGTCTTCTGGGATCAGGAGAATGAAGACCCAAATAGTGCCATGGTGGATGCCAGGGTCCTAGGAAATGGTGAGGGTGGCAGACATCATGGTAAAATTTGCTCCTTCCAGTTCACATGTCCCTGCTGCTCCCATTTAGTTAAATAATCCTCAGATAAACTGTATCCAAGAAGAGGTGGCAATCTCACCCATTAAAATTAACCCTTTAAAAACACATTTCAGTTATTTCAACTATGAACTTTTCCTCCTGTTTCAGCTAGTTCTGCTGACCCATGACTTTACCAGGAGCCTTGAAGACTCTTAGAGTTCTTCTAACTTAAACAATTTTTGCTGACTTTCAGAAACAATTTTAAATAACAGGCTGAGTTAGACTTTTGTTTTCTTGGGCAATTTAAAATACAGGCCTTAGAACAACAGGATTACTAAATTACCTGAAATTGCCCCTTTAAGAAGATACTGAGATGCTAATTTAACCAAAAAATCAGATGTGAGTCTATATACGTTTAAGAGAATCAAAGCTGGTATATAATTAATATCTATTTCCAATCTTCTCTGCATGAACGTTTCACCAACTTCCTGAGCCTGATTCTGAAATGCATTGCTAAAAATTTCCTGACTGATACCACTGAAATCACTGGCGTCAACTCAGAACAATTTTTTTCCTGAGTTTGTTTCAACAAAAACTCAGTGAAAAAAAGATTTCAATTCAAATTTAACTGACCTTTTTTGGATTTTTTGGGTCAGGAGACTCCGAACTGAAAAATCCATTATTTGCTCAGCTCTACTATCTACTGGACAACATATTAAAACAGTGATCCCTAGCCTTGCAGAACTAGAAAGTCATTTTGTCAATGAATGGAGTCTCACAAAAGCCACAGGAAGGATTATCCTGATTATGCGGCAATCTTTGCATATTGGTGCTGCATTGTCGTGACACAGTATCATCATGTATTGATGTAATACTATTACAAATTTCTGAAAATAATTCCCACACATCTCATCACCATTATTTTATGACTGCCTTTGACACAAACTCTGCTTTCTCTTTTCCCTCTTATCTTTTGTTGAGAAAGTGTGATGGGCGATTCTCCAAAGGTGCACTTTTCAAATTTGTGACCTCCACAAGAAATGCAGACTCAAAAGACTCGCAGAGCTCAGAGATTGAAAATTACTATATTAGTTATATTCATCATAGGAGTTTGTCACATTCCAGTAGTAGTCAGTCAATTGAATGGAAAGTGCTTCTGGAAGTCACACACATTTTAAAAGCAGCAAAGACAGTTAAAAAGATGAAACAGCTGGGTCTGGCTTTGCTTTTGACTTGGATGAGACCTACAACTGACAGATTAGTGAAAGGTAGTTGCAATTCATATATTGAAATCATGGCAAAATTCTGATGGATTTAAACGGGGGCAGGATCGGGCCCTTAGCAGATCAAAAATTTGGATCTGTTTCTAACATATCTCAGTTCCATGGGAACAGAATAGATGTGCAGCCTATCAGACTACAACTCATAAATAACTCTACAAACATTGGTATCTTAAAAAAATGCAGCTGCAGTAAAAGAAGAGAGAACTCCAAAGATATTTTCCCTAGATAATGGGGACTTGCCTCCGCAGATTTTCTCTCCTCTTTCTGAAGATTGTGGTTACCAGACACTTTAAACTTACAGAGCATTTGTTGGAAAAAAACACTCACTTCTACTCATGGAAAGTTAATTATAAAGTATTTTGATATATTGCATCTTTAATCAGTACATTTCCACAGATCTCTGTAGGTCAGGACTGTGCAGTAATAAGCACATTATTTTGGTATTTAATATTTAAACTTCTTTATATGACTAACAAAAATACCTACAAAATCAGTTATACAATGGAACTTTTTTTTGAAGGATGACAGGTTTTCATTTAAAGTGCTGCAGATTTCTGCAATTTTGAGGAAAACGTTCTGAAGTATTTTGGGTCCAATCTTGCATTGTTTACTTAGGTTTTTTGTCATTGACTTGAGAGGACTTTAGTCTGTGTAAAGCCTGCGGAACTAGACTCTTTGAGTAATACAGATTTTGTCAAAATTCTTCCCAGATTTCTGCTGCCTCTGGGTGATAAAGGGTTGAGATGTAGGTTACAATTTATTATATCGATTTGGGAAGAATTTGTTTTTAAAAGTGTAATGTGTAACCATTTCCAGAGGTGTACTAAAACTACTGCGTTAGTCTAAATACATAATAATAAATAATGGAGCCTGATTGTACAAGAACAAATAAAAACAGTTCCTGCCCCCCTAGCTGCTGAGTTATCATTTGTATTATTTTGCTGTACAATGGGCTTTAACAGGAAAACAACAGAGTGCGTAAGTGCACAGCACATACAGTAATTCTTTCCTGCTATTAATTATCTTGACCAGCATTTTGTAAATACTCCCCCAAGCGCTGAAGAATGAATCACTCATGGAGAAGAGTAATGAGCCATGGTGACCATATTATCTCTTGAGTTGAAAGCTTCAAATACAGAGAAATCAGGGGAAGTAAACGGCCCCAGGAAGACTGGTATGACAATGTGTATTTGAAAACAAAGCCAGCAGCTCCCGGCGCCAGGGGGAGAGTGCTCCCTGCAGGGACAATTTCCAGGCAAATGGAAGGCATTGTCTCCAACTACGCGAGCTGATGAAATAGACGCACCTGCAGCTTTCAAGGCTGGTATTGAACACGATTGCATGGGAAGGGAAATGCACCAGGGAAAATACATCAAACATGAATAAAGTCTTCTGAGGCCACATAATAATATGCCATCACCACAGATTATTCGTTTCACAGCAGAGATGTCCAGACAACAGCAGGCTGGGTGCCATAAGGAAGATTGAGAGTGGGGCATCCAGAGCAGAAAGGGTCCGGGATTTTACTAAACAGAATCACAGGAGCCTGCTTCTTACTAGGGGAAGAGAGGAACGAGGCAAACGGCCCCTCCTGTCCAGTACAACGAGGCAGCGGGCTGGGCGCTGCCCTGTTAATCAAGCGGGAGGGAGGCTCTGGGAGAGGTGAGGGCACTTGTGTTGCCCGTTCCCTATAGCCTGCGTGCACACAACGCGCCCGGGGTAGGTGTGGCAGCACAAGGGCACATGCAGAAAGTCACAGCGAAGGAAATCAGGGGGCAAGGAAATGAGCAGGCCGCCCACAGCCCCTCACGGCCTCCATGCCACCCCCGATCCCGCCCTCAGGACACCACTCGGACAGCCCGGGGCAGGGCGAACCCCGCGCCGGGGGAGATCAGGCGGGGGTGGGGCAGGGAAAAGTGGCTTGTCGAGGAGTCCCCCCGCCCCAACACAGGCTGGGCAGGGCGGCGCGGCGGCGGGCTCGGGGGCTGACTCAGCCGCCCCGCCCCGTGCGGGGGGTGGAGCTGGGCTGCGGGACGGGATTCACTCAGGCCGGGCAGCGCTCCGCGCACACGGTCAGGCGAGCGCGGCACAGCAGGCGGGACATGACGGACACCTTGGTGCCCCGGAGCTGCCGGGCGGCGCGGCAAGCGGAGGGCAGCTATTTCCGAAAGGTAAGGGCGGGCCGCTCCGCGGGGATCCCGAGCCTGCAAGGTGGGAGGAAGAACAGGAGTACTTGTGGCACCTTAGGTGGGAGGGCGGCAGCCCGAGCCCCAACATCTCCAGCGCAGTTAAATAGCCCCTTAGCCGGCGCCCACTGGTACGGGACAGCCGCTGGTGACGGTGTCCAACCAGCCGTACCCAGAGAGCGGGGCCAGCGGCAGACACAGGTGGCTTGAGCCAGCCTTCTCCCACCCAGCTTCTGCTGGCGGGAGCCTCCTCCTCCCCCACCTTGCCAGTGTCTCCTGCCCCAGCCTCCCCCGCACCGACAGGGTGAGTAGCTAGCAAGTGTGAAAATCAGGACACTTTTTTGGGGGGGTGCGGGGGGTACAGTTGCCTATATAAGACAAAGCCCCCAATATGGGATGTCTTGTCTCCCTACACACCAATCCCCTTTCCTTACTGTAAAACAGACTGACTGTAATGGTCTGCGGCAAGTGCCCCCCTAGGGCCAGATTGATTAACCTTTTGTGGGCCCCCATGGGGGCAGTGGGGTTTGGTGTGGAGGGGCGGGGTCCCTGGAGCAAGGTGCCAGCCGGGGGCAATGGGGCATGGCGCAAATGCCCAGCGCGAGGTCACTTTACAAACCAGCAGCCACCAGACGCACACTGGGCTGGCCTGCTGCATTGCCAGCGTGCCCCTTCCCCTCGGGAGCAGCCTGCGCTGTCACAGTGCTCCCCACCCCCTTAGTGCCCTCCCACCCAGACCCCTATGCCCAGCACCCCCCTGCCTGGAGATCCCCCACAGACCCCATGCCCCACTGCTGAGACCCCTATTGACCTCATGCCCAGCCCCCCCCAACTGCACAGTGCCCTGCATACCATCTCCCAACCCACAGAGCCCCCAGTGCCCTCCCTCTACAGCCCCTCCCACAACTTCACACGGCCCTAGACAGATCCCCCACTGCCCAGCACCCCAACACTCACAGACTTCCTCCATCCCCCACAGGCCTTCCACTGCCCAGCACCCAAAACATACAAATCTCCTCCACTACCCAGCATCCCCTACCCCGTCACTGCCCAGTGCCTCTCTGACTACAGACTCCCCAGAGACCCACTCCTCCACACCCTGTCCCCTCCCCCCACCTAACTAGGAGGTGACTATCTGCTGTGCTGAGCCAAGAAGTGCGTCAGGGCTGGTCTCGGGGCGGGGAGGGTTTTGCATTGCTCTGGTCCCTCAGGAGCAGTGTGATCAGCCAGACTGGAGCAGGATCCACTTGCCTGGCGGGACCTGCCCGAGGGCCCCCAACTCCCAAACTCTTTCTCCCACCTCACTGGCCAAGACCAGACCAGCCTCTGCACAGGTCCCAGCCAACTCGGCTACCCGGGGAGGCAGCTGGGGGCCCTGCAGGTGCTGGGCAGCAGAGACTGCTCGGAGTTGGAGCCACACTAGGGAATGAGGCAGGTCCCTGGGACAACTCCCGAGAGCCCACTGGCCCTGCAGCCAGCAGCCCTGCCCAGCCCGACATGGTGAAGCCTGGCTGCTGGGTGGCAAGCCCCCTATAGGCGAGCAGGATCTGCTGGCTGTGAGCCGCTCACACAGCAAGACCTGGTGCTGGACTGCCCCGCGTGAGGGTCCAGATCTGGCCTTGTGGATGGGTTAGAGGGGTCTGTAATAGGCCCCTTCCCAGTGTGGACCTGGTGACACTGGCACTTTTGTTAACCCAGTACTAGTGCCTCCAACCCTGCATCTCCTCCAGCTCTTACCACTAGTGCAGAGGATAGGGCATTGAACAGATCTGGAGGGTCTCCAAGACTCCCCCTATCTTTAATATTAAACCACAGTTGTTATTAATGTTACTTCAGATAGTACTCGCAGTTTGTTCATCCATTTAGGGTCTACATTTCATGAATACTGGTTAGGGTCTAAATTATTTACTTCTCTTTTTACTCTTTGCAAAATGTTGTGAGCTGTTTCCTTACATAGAGATGATCTGGTTTAAAGCTGAGTTAACTCTAATTAAAAGCAACCGATAAAGGGAGCTGGCCCAGGAACTGCAAAGGAAATGTGATAGGGGATTTAGATTAGAGCTGAGCATTTTTAGTTTGCCAAAGGCTTGACAGTAGGACCAGTGCTCAAAACTAAGTAAAGCTCTTTCTGGGTATTAGATTACATATTGAACTTAGGGCACCTTTTACTTTGAGAGTTCTTTAGTGCTCCCATGTATATAGGTTTCACCGGGTGCCTCTTCAGAAAGCTCTGATGCTGCCTATTCTGACCAAGCTCCCTGGCAAGGCAAAATTCCCCACGGACTTTAATGTGAACGTCGGCTTCCTCACAGGGCTCAGGCATGAACACTTCAGATCTTGTGCTGTTTTTCTTTAAAATAATAGAATATACTGTCACTGTGTGCATTAATGTAAAATCTCAAAGCTTTTTCCCCATTACATGCCCACTACAACTGCTTATCCACCTTTTAATATTTGTTCTAATTTTGTTATGTATGTATGTTGCATCTTACTGGAAATAAGACACTCATGAATGGCTTCGTACTGGAATATCTAATACACATCTCTATAACTACTTTTTAAACAGAGTGGATGGTTTATGCAGTGATCCACACCTGCATTTCTTTTACATGGCAGTAGTTCTAATTTTAAAATGTCACTGAGGATGCAATCCTGTAAGGTGCTAGCTCCTATTAACTTTGATGGCATTCAGGGCCATCTTCAAGCAGCTGTGATTCGGTTTGTAGTTATTAAATCCCATCTACCCACTCCCCTCACCTCCTCTCTTCTCTGTGGAGCTTCACTAACTTCAGTGTGGGGGCATGGGTGCAGGGATGCATCACTGTGCTACTCAGTGCAAAATCAGGGTCTAAGGCTGTAGCCATATTTTAAACAAATTAAGGCTCTGTCTAAAAACTGGCATGTTAACCACCTTGTGACCCCCCCCCCCCCCCCCCCGTACAACTGTACACACATCACATCCACCCATGCAGAAGCGTCCTCTACAGTGCATTTATAACCACCATTTGGACTAGATTGGCTTAAGGAGGTGCATGTACCTTGCTCTGCCATGTGGTGTGAAAGAGCTTTTGTCTGTAGTAGTTCATCTCCACATCACTAAAGTTCCAGATTAGACAGGGTTGGTGGTTTTTGCTCAGGAGAGACTCAAGACTGACATTATAGTAATGTTTCAGGTGCATCTTCTAGCACAGGCATGGGCAAACTACAGCCTGGGGGCCGCATCTGGCCCTTCAGACGTTTTACTCAGGCCCTCAAGTTCCTGCCAGAGAGTGGGGTCCAGGCCTTGCCCTGCTCCGGTGCTCCAACCGAGGAGTGGGATTGGGGGCTTGCCCCGCTCCGCGCGTGCCGTAGCTCCGTGCGGCTCCCGCAGCTCCCATTGGCTGGCAACCATGGCCAATAGGAGCTGCAGGGGCAGCGCCTGCGGACAGGGCAGCGCGCAGAGCCGCCTGGCCACACCTCTGCTTAGGAGCCGGAGGAGGGGACATACCACCACTTCCGGGAGTTGCTTGAGGTAAGCGCTGCCCGGAGCCTGCACCCCTGACCCCCTCCCGTGCCCCAACCCCCTGCCCCAGCTGTGATCCCCATCCCGCCCTCCGAATCCCTCGGTCCCAGCCTGGAGCCTCCTCCTGCACCACAGAGCCTGCACTCCCAGCTGGAGCCCTCAGCCCCTCTCCCCCCCACACCACAACCCCCAATTTTGTGAGCATTCATGGCCCACTATACAATTTCCATCCCCAGATGTGACCCTTGGGCCAAAAAGTTTGCCCACCCATGTTCTAGCACCATGGGGACACTCATACTGCCATATAAATAGCTAGACAGACAAAAAACAAACTTTGGCTCAAATCCTATTTGCTGTCCTAATTTGAAAAGTGTCACTGATGTCACTGGTAAGTGATTGCCCTTTGGTTTGTTTTTTGGTGTGGATTGTATTAGATTTGCTTAGTTCTCCAGCAACTTTTCTACAGTATTGCACATCTGGTTATCTCATGGGCTGTACTTTAATCAAGATTGCTAGAAAATTAAGCTTAAGAACTTGAAGAAAGGTTACAAATAAGACAGGCAGTATTTTTTACAAGTTAAATACAAATAAATGCGTTAGAGTAGTGCCTGATTTATCTCAGTGTTTCAGTTAGCTCTCAACCTTCTTAAGGAAATACATGTTCTTTAGGCAAACTTTAAAAAAATGGAACTGATTTTCCTTTCAGTTCTCCTGATTTACAACAGTGTAACTCCCCAGAAATCAATGGTGTTACACTGATGTAAGACTCAAGGAAAAATATAGTTTACTTTAAATATAAATAGGCATAATTTTAATTTGTTACTTCAGATTTACGGTTAGACCAAAGTCTTGTCCATTGAGATAAGATATCTTTTATGCACCTAAGACTTCCACTTATGCCAATAGAAGTTTGGGGTTACAAAACTAGGGTTAAAACAACTAGGAGTCCTTGTGGCACCTTAGAGACTAGAGACTAACAAATTTATTTGGGCATAAGCTTTCGTGGATTTTAGCCCACGAAAGCTTATGTGCAAATAAATTTGTTAGTCTCTAGTCTCTAGGGTGCCATAAGGACTCCTCGTTGTTTTTGCTGATACAGACTACACGGCTACCACTCTAAAACTAGGGTTAGAAATGCAGCTCAAACAAATCCTGAATTATACATTTTTGGCTGGGTATCTAGGTTTGGAATGAACTGTTATTACAATGGCGCTTCCACCCATCTACTCTAGATTTTTTGAGGATTTTAGATTAGTCCAATAAACAAGTTTTTGAAAAACTGTCAACTTTAACGTGGTTGGCTGAAAGTATAAAGTCTTCAGTCCTCAACAGGTATGTAAATGTAAGTGAGGAAACAATACTTCCTGTTATACATTGGTAGATAATACTGTCAAAGATTAGAGCCTCAGTTCTACAAAATCATTACAAATAAAAACCCCTTTTAGATTCTGGAACAGGATTAGGCTCTAAAGCAGTCAAGCCATGAAACCCCTGTGGCTGTATATATGGTCTGAAGTGTGGAAATCAAATTTCAGCCTGAATAGAGCCCTAAAGGACTCTATACAATTGAACTGGCGATTGCATTGTTTGTTTGTACCCTTAGGCTTATCCTGAAATGTTTAAAGTAAAGATCTTAATTTTACACAGTACTTTTTTCCTATAAGACTTTAAGGACTGTTTTACAAATTTTGTTGGTGCATGCACATGTACATTCCCAAGGATATCTTTCAAGGATACTTCCTTTGTATTAAGATCAGAAAACCACTTAATGAAATAACTGACTTTTTAAATCTCAAGACAGTGGAGCAAAATAGGAACATTTATTTTCTATTCAATACCACCTTTCATGAATGGATCTCAAAGCACTTTTCAAACAATGAATTTAGCCTCACACTATCTTTTTGAAGTGCGGAAGTATTTTTCCTTATTTTAAGGCACAGATTGCTTCAGGGACTTGCCCAAGAACACCCAGGAAGTCTGACAGAGCTAGGAATAAAGATCAGATGTCTTGATACCCATCAAAGGTTTTTAATCATTTTAAGAACAAGTTTACTATGCAAATAGTAAAACTTTTAATATAGATCAGTTTATACCCTATGTCAGCTTGTGGTGTTTCTGATTTTTGGCAATTCTTTTGTCATTACCACAGAAAGCAACTTATTTGCATCATTTGAGAGAAATTGATATATCTTATTTTAATATGGACAGTGTCCTTTTACTACTAACAGGTATAAACTTAAACCTGCTTCTCCTAGCCTACCAATGCTAAACTAGCATTCTTGCTTAATTAATATTTTGTTCTATGGAGGGTTCTCAGAACCCTGCTTAGCTCCGAGGCTTCTGTTGTTTTGTTTGTTTGTGCTACCTTAATCTTCATTTGTTGACAAAACTTTGGACAAAACTTTCTTAAACCAAAGTATTATTTATTTTACAGTAGGAACAAAGCATTTAGAGAGAGGATTTTAGAGCAACAAACTGCCCATGCACATGTCTATTTTACCTAAAGATCCCTTGATGGTAATGGTACTTCTTCAGACACCCCAATGGGTGCCCTGTGTCCCACTCTGGTTCCCCCAAACAACACCACCCCTTTAGAGAGTGTATTTCCTCTTAAACCTACCTCACTTCTTTTGATCTCCTGGGTTCATGGACCTTTTCCTCTTCTCACAGCATCTCAACTCTCAAGTTTTTGTGGAGAAGTGGCTTATCTTGAACCATTCTTTTTCCTCCTGCTTGTTTTTCCTTATAACCCCCTATGAAACTACACCAATATATTCAGACAGTAAATATCCCAATAACCATGTCAACATACAGTATTCATGGATTATTACAGAACAGCTCCAATTCAGTCCCAGAGACCACATCCTGTACTTGCAGATTCAGTTATCTAGTATTAGGACTGGCTAAATATTTTCTGTTAACTGTTTTTCATTGGAACATTAATTTTTCAGCCCCATTACCCTCCAGAACAAACAAAAAAAAAAAAAAAAAAAAATCAGAATTTTCCACAGAAAATTTTTTCTGACCAGCTCTATCTAGTAGACCTTTCCCATCCACACTTTATAATAATCTTACTCTATGTGAACTATCATCACTTACTCCCAAAGCTATCAGGAAGGTTGAAATAGAGTGATTTTAAATGCTTCTTCAACCCATTTACTGAGCATACCACTTTTGCAGCATTCCAAGCTTCTGCTGGCCTGGGAGCGATTGACCAACCTTGAGTCTTGAACTTAGATTCCTTTGTAGGATATATATTGTGCTACAGCCGGACTAAAAGGGCAGCCAGTTTAATGAATTTGTAAGTTCTGGTCAGCTTGATGTGTTCATCCTTCTTCTCTTTCTTAGCACTATGTCTCTGTAAACTACTCTGACCTGATCTGATTGGATATTTGCCATACAGACCAAACAGCTGGGTCAGCTCATAAAGAAAAGGGTGCTGCAGACCAGTCAGGGTAAAAGAAATCAGAACTTGTTAATCCTCCCTACTTTGAGGAAAGGAACAAAAAACAAACAAACAAAACTCCATAATAAAGGTTACTGTCAATGAAGACATTAGGATCTTGATCTAAAATATTAGGCTTATTATTTTTAAGGTTTGAGGTGTTATCCTGTTTCCTGTGCCTAAGGTTTCCATTTGCTAACCTGCTACAGCTGTGCCTCCAGCAGGGCTGGTGGGGCTCTTCCAGTGATTAGTAGTCAGGCAACCATCATTAGCTTTTACATAGGAATATTCATTTGCCTGTTTGTCCTTTTTTCTTCTTTCTTGGGAAAGGGAGAAAGAATGTTGCAATGATTAGACAGAAAGAATTTACTACCTTTCACATTCTGTATCAGTCACTCACATGCTCATTCCCCTATGTCAGGAACACCTCAACAGGAAAAAGAACTGAATCTCAAAGAGTGAACTAACCAACCTAGACTGTCTCTTCAAGAAACTGACTTCTGTGATGCATTATTACTATTTTTGGTTTTGTTTGGCAAATATTATGTTGTGGCTGATTGCTATAGTATAGTGTAGATTATATTGTAGCTATTTTAAAAATCTGTAACTAATGTATTAACTTTTGTATTAAACATTTGTTTCACTTTTTTTAAGTGCCTGGAGTTAAAAAAATTAACTAAAGTAAATAATTATTTGTAAGTGCCATAACTGTTCATGGTGGATTGGTCCTGCTTTGAGCAAGGGGTTGGACTAGATGACCTCCTGAGGTCCCTTCCAATCCTGATATTCTATTCTATTGTGCAATTACACTAAACCTTAAGGTTCCCTTTTTCCCCCTCTTATAAACTTATAACAGTCATCAAAAGGTTGGCTGGAAAATTCTAGCAAATAGTGTAAACAAGAATGTAGTCTTTTCTTCTCTTGAAAGGGAATATATTATTGGTTTGATGTTTCTAGTCAGCTCTGTAAAACAATTATTCTGTCTTAATATTTAGATAATGATACACAATCACTTCCAATTGGCCATTTCTTGTTTGATAGCAAAGTCTAGAAGCAACTGACAGTTGGAGTATTGTGTCCAGTTCTGGGCACCACATTTCAGGTAAGATGTGGACAAATTGGAGAAAGTCCAGAGAAGGGCAACAAAAATGATTAAAGGTCTTAAAAATATGACCTATGAGGGAAGATTGAAAACATTGGGTTAGTTTAGTCTGGAGAAGAGAAGACTGAGAGGGGAGATAATAGTTTTCAAGTACATAAAAGGTTGTTACAAGGAGGAGGGAAAAAATGTTCTCCTTAACTCTGAGGATAGGACAAGAAGCAAAGGGTGGTTTAGGTTGGACATTAAGAAAAAACTTCCTAACTGTCTGGGTAGTTAAGCACTGGAATAAACTGCCTAGGGAGGCTGTAGAATCTCCATCACTGGAGATTTTTAAGAGCAGATTAGACAAATACCTGTCAGGGATGGTCTTCCAGACAATACTTAGTCCTTCCATGAATGCAGGGGACTGGACTAGATGACGCCTCGAGGTCCCTTCCAGTTCTATGATTCTATATTGTCAACATGAAGTGTTAAAAAAAACGTGAGTCTGGCCCCAAAAAGTCATGATTCTTGACTTTAGAGAGAATTATTTGTTTTTAGTTCTCTATTTTCCTACTGTCTTTTGAGCCTTTTGGGTTCATATTTTCCAGCTTTTCTATGCAACCATACTTTTTTAAAATTAAAGCTGAGATTCTCATGACTAAGAACTGTAGCTTCAAGAAAAACACCAAGTAACAAAAGATATGTGATAAAATCACAGAGTTGACAACACTGAACTGATAAAATATCAAGAGAAACTTTTAGTATTTGTAGCAGGACAAGATATTATTATATTTATGATGTTCCTTTTGGCAGGCTTTGGTCTGAGTGCTACAAATACTCACTCACATAAATAACTTTACTCAGAAGTGTAGTCCTACTTAAGTCAATTAAACTACTTGTGTAAGTAAAGTTACACACGTGTGTAAGTATTTGCAGGATCAGGGCCTTTGCCTCCACTATGGCTTCACAAGCAGTACAGGTTACACTGGGTGGAGAAGAATGTTCTCCTTTAAGCAAGGACGCACACCCAGTTTCAACTCTGCATCACCTTCTCTAATTAGCATATCATGACTCACCTTCTCAGTTCAAACACCTTTTGTATGCATCATATTCACTGACATTAATACCACTTCTGATTGCCAAACAGCTGAGTAATAGTTATTTTGTGTACGTCACAGCTGAATTTCTGACGCTGAAAAAGAAATCTATTTTTAAGTAAAGTGCTCTGGCGTCCAGCCAAATGAAGGATACTATCTGCTTTTTCATTTGGGGACCAGACCACATTTTCCCTTCTGGTCACTGCGCTCTTGAAAACTATTTTCCATTTGTAAGGGTGGGCTATGTATTATATCTTCCTAGTCTACAAAGAAACTACCAGTATCTCATAGATTGGGAATCAAAAGGGGACAGCTCACATTTTTTGCTCCAGAAATCCAATGTCTCTTCCTGGTGCTGTGTTAATAAAGCCATATTATGCATGGACTACCAATATGGGCAAAGGTAGTGTTACAGGGATTCCCCATTTCAAGATTATTATGGCACTAGGCAACCACTTAATGCTCAGGATATGAGTGTACTCAGCCTAGGGGCTGTGTTACATTCAACATCAGCTTCTCTAATTTGGCTTAGTTGCTTTAAAGTTGATTTTTGCCGAGTCATTCTGGGCCAGAAATATAGTAATTGGCAATGCAGGGCATTGAGGGGTAGAAGAAAAGGTGTGAAGAAAATTGCTAAGTGTTTGGCGACATCCAATAGGGACCCTCCAGGGGAAAAGAAATAAAGTAGATTGTTGGTATTTGGTTCCACCAGTGAAGAGCAAGAGCATGCCAGTGTCAAAAACAATATGCCATGGCACTTTTGTATAAAAATAATGTGAACCCGTGGAAACAATGCAACCTCAAATTCCTTTTCTGGTGTTAAGCTCCCTTTTAAAGCCTTTTGTTGTTCAGAAGAACATTAAGATCATGACTTTGCTGTAAATTGGGATTTGCTGCTAGATTTTTATATTAGGGCTATCAAGTGATTAAAAAAAGTAATCGTGATTAATCACACTGTTAATAACAATACCATTTATTTAAATATTTCTGGATGTTTTCCATATTTTCAAATATATTGATTTCAATTTCAACACAGAATACAAAGTGTACAGTGATCATTTTATATTTATTTTTATTATAAATATTTGCACTAAAATAAAAGAAATAGTATTTTTTAATTCACTTAATACAAGTACTGTAGTGCAGTCTCTTTATCATGAAAGTTGAACTTACAAATGTAGAATTACACACAAAAAATAACTGCATTCAAAAATAAAACAAATGTCAAACTTTAGAGCCTACAAGTCTACTCAGTCCTACTTCTTGTTCAGCCAATTGCTGAGACAAACAAGTTTGTTTACATGTGCAGGAGACAAGGCTGCCTGCTTCTTTTTTATAATGTCACCTGAAAGTGAGAACAGGTGTTCGCATGGCACTATTGTAGCCGGCGTTGCAAGATATTTACGTGCCAGATGTGCTAAAGATTCATATGTTCCTTTATGGTTCAACCATCATTCCAAAGGACATGCATCCATGCTGATGATGGGTTCTGCTCAATAACGATCCAAAGCAGTGCAGACCGACGCATGTTCATGCCACCAGCAGAAGGTAGATTTTCTTTTTTAGTGATTCGGGTTGTGTAGTTTCTGCATCAGAGTGTTGCTCTTTTAAGACTTCTGAAAGCGTGCGCCACACCCTGTCCCTCTCAGATTTTGGAAGGCACTTCAGATTCTTAAATCTTGGGTCGAGTGATGTAGCTATCTTTAGAAATGTCACATTAGTACCTTCTTTGCATTTTTTGTCAAATCTGCAGTGAAAGAGTTCTTAAAATGAACAACATGCTGGGTCATCATCCGAGATTGCTATAACATTAAATATACTGCAGAATGTGGGTAAAACACAGAGCAGGAGACATACAATTCTCCCCCAAGGAGTTCAGTCACAAATTTAATTAACGCATTATTTTTTAAATGAGCGTCATCAGCATGGAAGCATGTCCTCCGGAATGGTGGCCAAAGCATGAAGGACATATAAATGTTTAGCATATCTGGCATGTAAAACTTTGCAATGCCGACTACAAAAATGCCATGAGAATGACTGCTCTCACTTTCAAGGGATACTGTAAATAGGAAGTGGGCAGCATTATCTCCCATAAATGTAAACAAACTTGTTTGTCTTAGCAATTGGCTGAACAAGAAGTAGGACTGAGTGGACTTGTAGGCTCTAAAGTTTTACATTGTTTTGTTTCTGAGTGCAGTTTTGTAACAAAAAAAAAAATCTACATTTGTAAGTTGCACTTTCACGATAAAGAGATTGCACTACAGTACTTGTATGAAGTGAATTGAAAAATACTATTTCTTTTGTTTATATTTTTTACAGTGCAAATATTTGTAATAAAAATAATATAAAGTGAGCACTGTACGCTTTGTATTCTGTTGTAATTGAAATCAATATATTTGAAAATGTAGAAAAACATCCAAAACATTTAATACATTTCAATTAGTATTCCATTGTTTAACAGTGTGATTAAAACTGTGATTAATCATGATTAATTTTTTTAATCACAATTTTTTGAGTTAATTGCGTGAGTTAACTATGATTAATCGATAGCCCTATTTTATATATATATATATATGTAGTACGGATTGTTGTTTTAGAAATTGTGATAACAGCTAGAGTGTGGATTAGGTGCTTTTAATATATATGAACTAAAATAAATAAAACTATGGTTATCCATTTCCAGTGTGGTTCTCCAAAGGTTTTAGGAGACACACTCAGACAAAAGCTCTTCACTTATTGTCCAACTTTCAAGTCAAAACATTTTCGGTAAACCTGAAGTATGGGTAGTCTGATTAACGGATTCAGATACTCCATAACAGAAACTGATCATGTGAGTGCCATTGGGTATATTAAATAAATAAATGTAGTTAAATACATCAAAAATATATTTATTTATAACTTTTTTCATATTGCTGGTATCCAAACTATTAGTTAAGTACTAGCAGTGCTGTGACTGCTCTATTTGCTTACACAACCTGCATGCTTTCAACAGTAGTTCACACCTAGGCTTGAATGTTGGAATCTATTTTGCAGAGGGAGGTATTGTACCATCTGCCAGGACATTAGGGTTATCCTATACTGTTTGTGAAACATGCCAGAGAAACTTTAATTTTCATTTGGGCAAAGGGCAGAAATAGGAAGAAGGTGGTGCAGTGTGTCCTAAAACTGAACTGCAAATCTGGGTCCCTATCATGATGTGGAACTTGAATGACCATCTGGCCCACCGGGGAGAGTATCAGCTACATCACCTTGAGACTATTGACTGTCAGGTTTTATGTTGAACCAGGTAGTGTGCTGCTTGCTTAGAGGTCTCACTGCCAACACAAATTGTGTGTTAAAGGGACAAAGTTCTGAAAGCTAATTGTTTTCAGTTTCAAAATCAGCCAGGTCAGCGAGTGCCACAATGGCCTCAACACACAGAGTAAAAATGCAAAAAGAACAGGAGTACTTGTGGCACCTTAGAGACTAACAAATTTTGATTATGAAGTTGATGGATTTCCACTCCATACGGCTAAATGCAGTGCCTTGCATAATGACAGGTTTCAGAGTAGCAGCCGTGTTAGTCTGTATCCGCAAAAAGAAGTAAAAAGAGTAAAAATGGTGTGTCTCAATTCATGATCATCTCTCAGGCTGAATATTTCTGTGTGCTGCAGTATGTTTGAAGCCACAACCTGTTAGCTCTCTGCATTTCCTTCATTCTCTCTTACTGAAACAAGGACATGATAATCAGCTTTCGCAAATGTAGAGAGAATACAATTTAATCTGGGATCATCTCCAGAATATGCTCTTACATCAGATATTCTTAAACTTTGATGAAGCTGTCTGGATACAAAATTATGCAAATGAAGACTAATTTATCAACAGGTGATTAGGCTTGTATTCTCCTAGATGTCATGAGCAATAGGAGAGACCTGCACAATTTTTAGGAAAATAAGAAAAAAGGGGTACAGCTCTTCTATCCCTACTCCCCTTAGTCTTACACATCCCTGACAGAGCACTGAGGAACCCCCACTTTCCTCCTTTAAAAGTCCCCTAAATCATAAATACAAGAACTAGACAGAAAGCTGTCTGCATTGTTCATTAATTAGCCAATGGATTGCTATCAAACAAGCTAGCAACCTGCACAGGCAAGGACTGATAGCCCACATAATCTCTTCTGTCTTCAGAGTCTGTATGTGACTTCAGTTTTTTTGCAGAAGTTACTTAATATAAATAGTATGTGGTACATTTCTATAACATGAGTCATATGGGGCTTGCCTCTGATAAGAACTCATTAAAAATACTCCAACATTCTGTTTCTGTAGTTTACCAACACTATTCAACCAAGCAGGAACTTACAGTAGTAAATAACTACATGAACTTTAGACAGCACCGGGGGTTTCATTGCTTTATGAACTCAATATAGCATTTGAGCTATATGCACCAGCAGTGAATCGCTACATAACCTGCAATTATACTCTGAAAAAATGACTATAAAGTGGCAGCATAAGGTTCATTGTTTATTAATTTCATAGCAAATGTGTTCAGTTTACAAATAAAACTATCTTCTTCTAATTACCTGTGCTGCAAACTCAGACTGGAATCTCTGAATCAAGCATCATCAGTAGCAATAAAGGTTCTTAAATTGGAATAATTTTACTGTTGATCCATGAGCCAGGATCTAATCCAGCTCACCCTCTCAGAGCTATGTTAGCTCTGCAGAGCCAACAGGAGTACAAGGAAGTTATGTAACACATCTAAACAGATATGACTATTGCCAATACACACAAGGAACAAATCTGTTGAGTAAGAAGTTGCCATTTTTATGCAGCCACATTTTTGATCAGTCGCACTTTAATGAACATCTATTGAAAAGGAAACATTTGAGAGTAATTGTAATAGTTACTGTAAGAAATAAAGTATTGTGCATTAAGACCAGACAGAAGCGAAAGCAGCAGGTGTGAAATTCACACTGAGATCTGGATCCCAGCTACGTCATGAGCATTAACAATGTTCTTGGCATTTTACAAACAGAGAACCAAAGTTTACTTTCCTGCAAAAAGACCTGTCTGTGAATGTGTGAGACATGGTGGAGGTGGAGAGTCCTACAGGGAGTAAAATATAGTTTGGTTCCCTTCATGGAGTTTTTATCCAAATCAAGGTACACCTCTACCCCGATATAACGCTGTCCTCGGGAGCCAAAAAATCTTACCGTGTTATAGGTGAAACCGCGTTGTATAGAACTTGCTTTGATCCGCCGGAGCACGCAGCCCTGCCCCCCTGGAGCGCTGCTTTACTGTGTTATATCCGAATTCGTGTTATATCGGGTCGTGCTATATCAGGTGTGACAGACCCAGACCAGTGAGGTACAGGAGTCTGGTAGAGGGCAAATATACTGGTCACTGGATGAGTAGTTTTCTGTTCCCTGAGTGACCAGAGCAGGGGCTGCACTAGAGTAATCAGAAACCTGCTAGAACCAGTTAAGGCAGGCAGGCTAATTAGGACACCTGGAGCCAATTAAGAAGAAGCTGCTAGAATCAATTAAGGCAGGCTAATCAGGGCACCTGGGTTTTAAAAGGAGCTCACCCCAGTTTGTGGGGCAAGTGTGAGGAGCTGGGAGCAAGAGGCGCAAGGAGCTGAGAGTGTGCTGCTGGAGGACTGAGGAGCACAAGCATTATCAGACACCAGGAGGAAGGTCCTGTGGTGAGAATAAGGAAGATGTTTGGAGGAGGCCATGGGGAAGTAGCCCAGGGAGTTGTAGCTGTCAAGCAGCTGTTACAGGAGGCCCTATAGACAGCTGCAGTCCACAGGGCCCTGGGCTGGAACCCGGAGTAGAGGGCGGGCCTGGGTTCCCCCCAAACCTCCCAATTGACCTGGACTGTGGGTTCTTCCAGAGGGAAAGGTCTCTGGGCTGTTCCCCAACCCACATGGTGAATCTCTGAGGGAAGAAAATCCGCCAATAAGTGCAGGACCCACCAAGATAGAGGAGGAACTTTGTCACACGGGGTAGAGGTGTATATGAGATTTATATGCCCACCCCCCTTGCAGATGCAGAGGAAATTCACCCCAAACTGCACAGATCCCCTGACATCTGCTGGAGATACAGCTTATCCGCACGAGGGCACTGATCTCCATGCTGACTCCTGTCCACCAGTTCTCTGGCATCCTCATTCTAGTGCAGCTAGCCTGCCAGTGAATCCTACATAGGGCTTGTCTACACTTAAAATGCGGCAGCATTTCAGTGATGACACTACCTATGCCAAGGGGAGGAGTTCTCCCCTTGGCAGAGGTACTTCACTTCCCCAAAAGCTGGTAGCTAGATCGAGGGGAGAATTCTCCTGTCAACCTAGCGCTGTCTACACCGGGGGTTTGGTCAGTTTAATAGCGTCACTCGAGAGTGTGGATTTTTTTTACACCCCTGAGTAACATAGTTATACTGACCTAATTTCCTAGTGTAGACCAGGCCATAGTCAGCTACCCCAGGACTCTGTACAGAAGGGGTCCTGCAGCAACTCTCCCCAGAAACAGACCCCTGGTCCCAAGAGAGCCCTCCATCAGGGAGACAAAAGTGCAGGACAGACAGGCAGAGAGGGAGCACATCCAATCCTAAGTCTTGTAGTCACTGGAGTAGTTAGCTCAAGTTAGTACACTTGAGCTACTGCAGTGGTTCTCAATCAGGGGTACGTGTACCTCTGGGGGTACGCAGAGGTCTTCCAGGGGTACATCAACTCATTGAGATATTTGCCTAGTTTTACAACAGGCTACATAAAAAGCACTAGCGAAGTCATTACAAACTAAAATTTCATACGACTTGCTTATACTGTTATATATACTATACACTGAGAAGTAAGTACAATGTTTATATTCCAACTGATTTATTTTATGATAATGAGCAGCTATAGCAGAGGCAGGGATTATATTCTACAAAATAGAATATAGGCAGCGCAAGAGGAGAGGTGACAGCACAGCAGGCTAAGAGTAGGAGATCAGCAGCAAAGAGATCAGGGAACCATTTAGACATAGAATCATAGCACTGGAAGGGATACCATGCCATCCTGTTGGGTATATGTTATGGTTAGGAGTGGATGGGTGAGGTTCTGTAGTCAGCAATGTGCAGGATATCACACTAGATGATCATGATGGTCCCTCTGACCTTAAAGTCTATGAGCATAAGAACCCTCCACAGATATCTCTGAATGCATATGAAACAGTATAAAATTCTCTAGAACTGGAATTTTACATTTGAGCATCTTCATGCCTGACATAACTATCTTACTGTCCTTAAATTAATCACGAGTCTGCTACATATGGCTGCCTTCTCCAGTAAATCCCCCACTATACTTGACAAAGAAGGACATTTACTATGCACCAGAGCTTTGCATTTCAGACCTCCACTATAATTGGCTTCAGTGCTGAAGCTCATCAGTAACTAGAGAGTAATGTAACTTGACATGTTTTTCAAGCAATCTGGCAAACTTTGTTCTGCTGTAGATGGTTACACATGTTCTCCTGCTACTTTACCTACTTAGTAGATACTGTGCAAAATGCAAACTTTTCAAACTTAAATATTGCAATGAGGACTTTAAAATTAATTATAATAGGCTAGATGAAATCATAATATGGGCCTTGATCCAATAAATGCTGAACAAGTTGTGAAGACAAGACACCTAAGAAATATTAAATAGGTATGCTTGGGTTGGGTTACATTGTGCTAAGTATTTCCCCTACTTGTTTCAAAATCAAGTAGTTAAGGTTGCAGGCATATATTAGTGGTGACAGTGCATATTACCGTTCAAGAACATATGAAAAAAATAATTAGAAATCCATAGATAAAGTTGCACTTCTCAAACAAGGCACTCAAACAGCCTTACTTCTGCCTCCTTAAAAAAGCCCTGTAAACTTCAGAAAAACATACTTATCCATCCATAACAGTTTCATTTTATCAGTGACCACAAAAACCAGAATGGCTCAGTCTTAATCATATACTAGTTGCGCTGTCTTAGGGTCTGCTTTATACTCATGTGCGGAGCACATAAAAGAACTTTACACATTCCTGGCTGGACAAATAACATTGAAGGCAGTTATTCCATACACTTTTATAAGGGCCAGATCTTGTGAGCTGTTGAAGGCGCTCAATGTCTCACAAAATCAGGCCCTGTCATTCCATGTGGTAGCCAATTTTTCAAGTGTCATTTGATGCTGAGCTTAGCGTATCTCCATAAACAAACATCATATGGCCAGCTCATGCTATTAAATCACTTCCATGAAAAGAACAGAAGATAGTATGATGACAAACCATCACACTTAGTACTGGAGACATGTACATACGAAGCAAATTATAAAATCCAGTGTTTTATGGTGCACATTTTTGGTATTTTGTATGGAAAGAAGATAGTAGTGTGGAATTCTACAAGGTAGATTTCAAGAGCATCCTTGCTATGTGTATTTGGCAGATGCCTGTGCACAGTGCTCTGCTTGAAACTAGGGCTTAGACCTCTAGACCAGGGGTCGGCAACGTTTGGCACACGGCTCTCCAGGGTAAGCACCCTAGCGTGCCGGGCCAGTTTATTTACCTGCTGACGCGGCAGGTTCGGCCAATCGCGGCCCCCACTGGCCGCGGTTCGCCGCCCCGGGCCAATGGGGGCGGCAGGAAGCCGCGACCAGCACATCCCTCGCCTGCGCCGCTTCCCGCTGCCCCCATTGGCCCGGGACGGCGAACCGCATCCAGTGGGGGCCGCGATTGGCCGAACCTGCCGTGTCAGCAGGTACATAAACTGGCCCGGCACGCTAGGGTGCTTACCCTGGAGAGCCGCGTGCCAAACGTTGCCGACCCCTGCTCTAGACAGAGGAGACTAGGGAATAAGTTAAACTGAAGAGTCCCAGGCCTTTTCAGTTACCCTTAAAATCACTTTTGTTCTTTTTAAAAACAATTGATTTTAATTAAAAAAAAAAAACCTGGCCATGATCTGTGACTTTTCATTCCTTTTACCATCATATTATGATTTTTATCATGACAATACAACATCTCTTCTCTCAGGCACACTGTTGTGTAACTTTGGAGTAACTCTATGGACATCAGTGTAGTTGCTCAGGCTTCACACAAACTCCACTGACATCAAGGAAGTAACTGTAAATTTACTGCAGGGTAACTGAGAAAATGTCACCCTGAGCTAAGGTTTTTTTTTTTTTTTTTTTTAATTTGGGAATAAACTTTCTTAGGTTTAAAATAAAGAACACTCTTTAATCAAATGGCTTTATGTGTCATGCTTTATAGTTTAAGATTTTCATATCCATGTCTTTGAAATCAGTGTTATTCACTTTTTTTCTTTCGCTCTTCTGTTGTCAGCTTCTTAAAAATAATTTGCTTCCTTTATTCTAGGGATGTAACCCCTTGGCTGAGACTGGCCGAAGCAAACTGCAAAATCAAAGAGCTGCCCTAAACCAACAGATCCTGAAAGCAGTAAGGTTGAGAACTGGTGCTGAAAATCTTTTACGGTATGTTCCCATCACTTTATTTTTCTGTCTAAAGCAACAAAATGTTTTTTGTTCTTTCAGCAGGGGTGTCCTTCAGTTCTCAGATAGCTGCCTCGCTGCTCCCATAGTTTGCTGAATAAACTGCAGCTGGATGTTCTGCTAATAGTCTTATGTAATGCCCCATCTCTATAAAGTCATTAACTGTTATACAGTGAAAGCTTTGCTTGCTAATGGTAAAATAGCCATGCTTTTTCAGTATTTTTCCCCCTAAAGTATTGTTTCATCATATATTTAAAGAGATTATTTATAGCAGAAAACAATATTTTTCTAGTTACAGATACTTAAACATAGTCTGTTATTGAAAGAGGCAAAATAAATAGTTGTGAGATTATTGGAACAGATACGATATAATACATTCCTCTGAATATTGTACAAAGCTATGTCTCTCCTTTAACCTCCATCCATCTAGTCTCCTGCTTAGTCCTACCATTGATCTCTCTGTAACATCACCAAAATCTATCCTTTCCTGTGCATTTTGGCTGCTAAAATCACTGTCCATACATTAGTTGTCTTTCACCTCAATATCTGAACTGTCTGTAACTCTGTCCTATCTGTAACTCTCTGCTTACTCTCCTCCTCTCAATCTTTTGAACATGCTATTGCTCAAGTAAGCCCTCTCCTTTAATCCCTTTGCTGTCTTCCTCTCTTGCCCAAAATCACATTGAAGCTCCTCACTGTTGCTTGCTAGGGTCTGCACAATTTCAACCGGGCCAACATCTAACTTCCTCCTCCTCTCCCTCCCATTGCTTAGGCTCCTCAAAATTGTCTATCCTTTCTGCTCTCTGTGCCTCCTTCTCCAGCTCTTGGTTTCATATCATGACCTAGCTTTCTTGACATGTCTTCAACTACTATGCACCCTTCCTTTCCTCAGGACTCAGACACTTTAAGTCTCCTTTTATGGCCTGGAAGGCTTTGATTTTAGCTTCTTTTTCAACTGCTTTTGTCTATGAACTTCAGTCGTTTTATTTGTAAAGCTGAGGAGAGATGTCAGGCGGAATGTCTATGGCTAGGGCCATTCTAGGCAGCATCTGTATGGTTAGTCATCCAGACCATAAATATCCGGCTGGGTTGACTCTATGGAAATGTGTCTTGGTTCCCTAGCCCACCTATGATAATAAACTTGGAGCTGTGTCAGAAGCAAAGCTGGGCAATGATCTAACTATCTCTCTCTGGCTACAGTGCCCTGGAGACAATAGCAAGGATGGACCCCACTTTAACTTCTAATGCACCTGGGGCTGGCACTCAGGAAAGAAAAAAAAAACGGAGCAATTTTTGTCAAGGGCAACATTAAATAGCATAACAAATGGCACTCCATCCAGTTTTTATAGTCCTTTTTCAGAGTAGAACTTCACTTTACAGTGCAAATGTGAGTGTGAGCTGTAGATCTGCCAGCATTGTCAGTAAAAACAAGTAGATCTCAAATGTGCATATTTTCTGCAAAAAAAGTGTATAGTTTTTTAAAATGAAAATTGCAGAGGCAGGAGGGGGAAGAGGCAGAGACATATGCACACGTAGAATTAATAGGGAGTGAGAGAGATGCAGAAAGTCATGAGGGGAACACAAAAAGGAACTGACTGTGGAACAGTGAGACATAGAGGGTGAAATGATAAATTGTGGAAGGTTAGAGTTCAGTTGATTTGGGGGATAGATGGAGATGGATTAGTTGGGGGAATTGATTCTCTTCCCAGCCAGGGGGAAAGGCAATCACCCATCCTCCCCCTTTTTAGTATGTGTCTTTACCCCCTTTTTTTACCCATCTGTCTCTCTCTATCTCCCTTATCCCTACTTCCCCTCCACTCCCCGATTTCATTCTTTATCTTCTCCTACCTTTAGGGAAGCACTTTGCTCTTTTGTTTTCCTTCCCAGGACTGGGGGTGGGAGCTCTATTGAGGTCTGTTGCCTGATTCTTTAGGTGGTTCCTGATTCTGTTATTGATTTCCAATTCACTGCTAATTTAAAAAGCTAGTCCCAGAATCAGGCACAACAGAATCAAGGTTGTCAAATTCAGTGTCTCTCTGGGAACACTGATATGCACTATGATGACACTCACACTGAGGGCAAAGCAAAACTTTAAGCAGTTTTATTAGCACAATTAGTAAAGAGACAAATGCTGCAAGCCACATAAAAAGATAGCGGTAATATACAATTAATTTAATATTTTGAATCATTCCTTACATATATTCACACCCTTTCTTGGGGATCTGGTAGTAAGAGACAAGAAGTCATCCACAAAAGACCTACCCCTGTCCTTAGCATGACAAAGTCCAATGGTCCAGATCTCTCCTTACGTGGTGGTCTGGTCTGTTACAGGGCCTGATAGTTGCCATGAATATTCATACAAATGCCCATCTGGGCTACAGGCAGGGGCGGTTCCAGGCACCAGCGCAGCAAGCACGTGCCTGGGGCGGCTTAACATTGTAGTTCTGTTCCTGAAAAATGCGACTTTAAGCGAAACGATGTTAAGCAAATCCAGTTTCCCCATAAGAATTAATGTAAATAGGGTTAGGTTCCAGGGAAATTTTTTTGTCTGTGTGTGTGTGTATATATATATACACACACACACAGAGTATAAGTTTTAAACAATTTAATACTGTACACAGCGATGATGATTGTGAAGCTTGGTTGAGGTGGGGAAGTCAGAAGGTGGAAGAGGGCAAGATATTTCCAGGGAATGCCTTTCTGCTAAATGATGAACTAGCTTTTGGCTGAGCCCTCAAGGGTTAACCCATTGTTGTTAATGTAGCCTCACACTCTACAAGGCAGCATGAATGGAGGGAGGGGAGACAGCATGGCAGACAGAGACACACACCCTGTGTGTGAGAGAGAGATTGCCCCTTTAAGTAGGCTGACCCCACTCTTAAGTACACTGCCTTTTTAAGTAGATCAGCAAGTTAAGACAGCAGCTGCTCCCAGGAAGCTCCCTCCGTCCTGAGCCCTGTCGTGTCGTCCCCCACCCCCCAATGGAGATGGGGTAAGTGGGGTGCAGGAGCAGGGGGGGAGGGGGACACCCTGACATTAGTCCCCCTCTTCCCCCCTCCTGCACAGCAAGCAGGAGGCTCCCGGGAGCAGCTCCAAGGCAGAGGGCAGGAGCAGCACATGGCAGTGGGGGGAGGGACAGCTGAACTGCTGGCAATTGATAGCCTGCTGGGCGGCTGCCCCACAGGGAACTTAAGGGAGCAGGAGCTGATAGGGGGGCTGCCGGTCCACCCTGGTTCCAAGCCCCCACCAGCTAGCTCCAATGGGCTGCTCTCTCTGCAAGCAGTGGACAAAGCAGGTGGCTGCCAAACGACATAAGGGAGCATTGCGTAACTTTAAACGAGCATGTTCCCTAATTTATCAGCAACGTAACAACGAAACAATGTTAACCGGAAGACTTTAAGTGAGGAGTTACTGTATTATGTTTTTGTTTTCAGAGTGCATTTTGAAAGCCACTGTATTGCAGAAAAAGGGCATTGCACTAGACTCAAGTTCTTAAATGACTTTGTTTGAAGACTGTTGAAATTATCCTAATTCAGTTTTTCCTGGAGTCTTTCATTAGATAGTGGTTGTTAGCATGATGCCTGCTTGTAAAGGAAACAAGTGAACATTTTTCTGAATATTAATGGTCTAAGAGTGTGATCCCCACAAAACAGATCTTCCCAAGACCCTTCACATCTGTGGCCCACTGGCAGAGGGGCTCACCAACGGAATAGTGAGTTAGTGAGCAGCAGGCAGTGTGGCATATGGCTGATTGCTGCTAGCTGTTGCTCCTGCAGGACCTATGTCCATTGTGCCCCTTTTAATTCCTTAGGCTTCATTATGACATGACCTGGAAGAAGAGGGTGGAGTAGACTGCATCTGAGAGGCATGTGACTGACTTGGTCAGCAGGCTGGATGTCGCAGTGGGCCAGATTTTTTGGGGGTTGAAGGCAAAATTTTCCTGGACCTGGGTCCATGGTAAAATTTTCAAAAGTGCCTGAATGACTTACCTAAGTCCCATTTTCAGAAGTCACGTAGATATTTAGGAGCTTAAGTCCCATTGACTTTCAATGAAACTAAGGGCTTGTCTACACATAAACCACTCCAGCAGGACAGGTGCACTGCTGCAGCGCTTCAGTGAAGATGCTATCTATGCCGATGGGAGGGGTTCTCCCATTGGTGTAGGTTCTCCACCTCCCAAGAGGCAGTAGCTAAGTTAACAGGAGAATTCTCCCTCTGACCTAGTGCTGTCTATACTGGAGGTTAGGTTGGTTTAACTATGTCACTCAGGGATGTGGATTTTTCACACCCCCGAGTAACATAGTTATACTGACCTAATTTCCTAGTGTAGACCAGGCCTTAGACTCCTAAGAGCCTAAGTGACTTTTGAAAATTGGACTTAGGAAAATCAATAGGAGCTTTTAAAAATTGTACCCCATTACAGACTTAATCCTCTCCTGGAGTTTTTGCAGGTGCCTGCTATACAGGCTCACTGGTCTGTAATGCCAGTTTCTGATTCTGAAAGGAAAAAACGCTTCCTATCTTTATGGCATAAAATGATCTCTGGATCTCTGGGCTTCCCCTGGTTTGTGTGAAACCCCGTGTGCTATCTAGAGTAAAGTGTCAGGTTGCCACAGAACTAAAACAACCTCCCAACTTCACATCTGTAAAGCATGAACTTCCTTCCTTTTGTGCACTTGCTTTTTGAGATTCTGTCTTTCCACTTTGGTACCCTTTAGTTCTGAGTTATTTATCTTAAAAATCTGACCTTGCAGTGTTTATGGGGAAACCTCATAGCTGGTCTGTGGTGGGGAGGGGATTTCTCTTTCATTTGCCTGCTGCTGGAAGGCTTGTTTCCGTATTTAAAAAAAACAAAAACAAAGAAACAAACCATTTATGTAGACCCCTACTTATATCTGCCTTGCAGTATAAGCCTTATATTGTCCCACAATAAGGAACATCTAACCCTTACCACTTAGTCACTATTTTCCCCCAACAGCTCTCCCTCCTGTTATTTGTGGATGTGGATTTCTCCTTTTTATTTAAAACTGCTTCATATGGTGTCTTTAATCTGTCATGACTGGAGAATCTATGGGTTTGTGGAGAGTTGTCAGTGTCCAAGAGCAAGAATCCAGTCAATGTGATTTCTTCAGAGAAGATTACTCATGTAACTTTACTTCTCTGAAGCATCACTTCTCTGACTAGATTCCCACTTACCTGCGCACCTGCCTTACCCCTCAGATGTTGGAAGTGACAGACGCTCAGGGGCATATTCTTAGCTGGTGTAAATCATCCTAACTCCTTTGACTTTCACGGAGCTAGACAATTTACACTAGTTGGGGATTTTTTGCCTCTTAGTGACTGACTTTTATTTTGGTGCTCATCTTGCCATAGAGATATTTTTTGGCTATTTATTTTGCTTAAAATTTGAAAATCTGTTTCATGCTCACCAAAGAGCTGTTCTGTAGGCCACTGAGGTAAGGGCATTGAGTTGCAAAATGGAGCTCTCTGACTTTACATGTTATATGTAACCTGCACAGCTCCTGAGTGTGGTGTTCTGTCCCCTCTAATGGCACCGAGACCACATAGAGATTAATGAGTCTGCTACAGCCTCAGCTAAGAGCCATGTGACTTTTAGCTCATGCAGTAGGGCAGTGGTTCCCAAACTTGTTCCGCCGCTTGTGTAGGGAAAGCCCCTGGCGGGCCGGGCCGGTTTGTGTACCTGCCGCGTCTGCAGGTTTGGCCGATCGCGGCTCCCAGTGGCCGCGATTCACTGCTCCAGGCCAATGAGAGCTGCTGGAAGCGGCGGCCAGTAAGTCCCTCAGCCCATGCCGCTTCCAGCAGCTCCCATTGGCCTGGAGCAGTGAACCGCGGCCACTGGGAGCCGCGATCGGCCAAACCTGCGGACGCGGCAGGTAACAAACCGGCCCGGCCCGCCAGAGGCTTTCCCTGCACAAGTGGCGGAACAAGTTTGGGAACCACTGCAGTAGAGGCTCATGCATTTAGCTCCAGAGGTCCTAGGTTCAATCCCACCCACAGACTATCGTGGTCTGTCTGTGTTACATATATATACAAATACCTCCATTGAAATGCAGTCACTTCATGGTATATTAGGGAATATCACACGTTTGTTCTTAGATGGAGGGAAATATTAACCTTTTGGCTGCCTGGCACGTCTCTATATCTCCTTGGCTAATCCCCTATTCACTTTGGGTTGCACCTCCTTTAAAATAACCCGGCGGGTGGCTGACACTCAACGAGCCAGGAGTAAACCTGTCTCAAATTAGGGCTTCAGGGGACTCACTATGTTGATCAGGTGGAATGGTGGCCGCTTCCTCTCCTGAGAAGAGGATGACAGTGGATCCCAGAAAGAACATTATTCCCCCTTACAACAGGAAAAACCTGCATTCACTATGGAGCTCAGGAGGCCTGTGATGCACCCATGGGGCAGCAGCCATGCTGGCTATTTTCTGCTGTGCACAGAAGTAACTGTTTCTAAATATATTTGAAAAGAGGAGTTTTATTAATGGGAAAGAATCTGGGATCAGTTACCCTGATAGAGACATTCGGCAGAATAATTAAAATATAGTTTCCTGTTTACTTTTCTGCTGAATTTCCAGAAAAATATATAAAATGGACATTTTGTCTATAAAGAATCCTCGGTGAAAATTCAAATCCAAAGGGGACACAGTCAATACTGACAGGCTGGCCCAACATTTCATCTGCTTTTTTTTGTAAAGGTTTTCAAACGCCATGTAAATCTTTGAGTTTCTTTCTTCCAAAGCAAAATGATAAGAGAAACACAGTGCTAGAAGTCCAGCCTCCCTCCTAATGCAAAAAGAACAGGAGTACTTGTGGCACCTTAGAGACTAACAAATTTATTAGAGCATAAGCTTTCGTGGGTTACAACCCACTTCTTCGGATGCAGTTTCACAGCAACAAATTAACAGCACAGGCAATGAAACAATGGAGCAAGTGATTTTTAAGTTTTAAGCTTACAAGCGTTAAGAGCTCTGTGTAGCTTGAAAACTTGCTACTTTCAGCAACAGAAGTCCAATAAAAGATAAAAATGAAGTCCAATAAAAAGATATACAAGTTCAATAAATGATATTACTTCACCCACCTTATCTCTCTAATATCCTTGGACCAACATGCCTACAACAACACTGCAAAGAAGAGTTACTAAAACCAACAGTGAGGAAAAGTGACTGTAAAATAAGGGGAAACACACCTTTCAAATACTCTGGTGGGTATGAGCAGGGTTCCCTCTAATTTTTCCCATGCATGTGCAGAATGAATTTTGTTATGTGCACCAATAAGGAGGTGATGTTATTGGTGCACATAACAAAATTCATGTGGCGGGGGTGGGGCCAAGAGGGTTGGAGTGTGGGAGAGGGCTCAGAGCTGGGGCAAAAGGTTAGGGTGCGGGGGGGGGAGGGCTCTGGCTGGGGATGCAGACTCTGGGGTGGGGCTGAGAGACTCAGGGCTGGGGCAGAGGGTTGGAGTGCAGGGGGGTGAGGGCTCTGGCTGGTGGTGGGGGATTTGGGGTGGGGCCAGGGATGAGGGGTTTAGGGTACAGGCTGCCCTGGTTCTATGGCGGGGAGAGAGAACTTCCCCCAGCTCTCTTGCCACAGCAGCACCTGGGCTGGGGGGGAGAGGCCCTCCCCACCGCAGCAGCTCCGGAGCTGGGGCCGCGGGATAAGCACTTCTTCCCCAGCTCCGGCAGGTCTGGGCCGGTGCTGGGGAAAGGGCGCCTCTCCCCCGGCCGCAGCAGGTCTGGGCCGGGCTGGGGGAGGGGCATCTCTCCCCACCACAGCCCTGAGTGCCTGCACAGCACTTAATAGGCTGCTGCGTGGCCGCGCAGCTTAGAGGGAACTTAAGGTATGAGTTTTCATCCACTTTCTTATACCACCCTCTTCTTCACCGTGGAATCGGATTGCTTAATTTCTCTTGATTCTATTGCTTAATAACCAGCCTTATAATTAGCAGAGTCATTTAAATAACAGTTACAAATTTGCCACATTTCTTTTCTGAATTAAGATGTGTTAAATTGTTGTTAACGCTGATTTCAAAGTAACATCTCTCATATTTATTAACATGAGTAATTGAAACCTTACTGAAAAGGACCTGGGCCTGCATTCCTTACCCAAGCAGAACTCTTAGGCCAATGTTTTTAAAAATGGCCACTGAATTTGGTTGTGTTAATTTCTGGGTGCCCAACTTGGGGCTAATTTTCAGAAGAGCTAAGCACCAAATGAACTCCATGATTTCTCAACTGAACTGTGATGTTCCACTCCTCTTAAAAATCAGCCCCAAAGTGTCTCAACCTGGGATCCCAAGAAGAGGCACCCAAAATCAGTGTCTCATTTTTTGAAAATGCAACTGCTGCTGACTTCAGTAGGAGCTCTGGCTAAGTAAGGAGTGTAGGATCGGCCCTAATTCTGGTGTGTGAGTGTGCCATGTAATTAAAGTCCAAGTACATCTCTAAAATCAAATTGCATCAAAACATATTCAATTAGACTATTTAAATGTATGTCATTTGTAGGTGCTGTGAGGTAAACAACTGCTCCCAGGGCAAACTGTATTTCAGTCTCATTTCTAGGTATGCCGCTGGATGATAGTTCACATAGTTGGACTATCTCAAAGTACTCAAGCGAAAAGAAATGAAATCAAAGATTGAGATTTTATTTGCATTTCAGCAGACTCCAGAAGCAGCAATCCAGTCTTTTGTCCACAGAGAGCCTCTCTTAACATAGCTTGAGAAAAACTGGAAATGCTGGTTCCTTTATTACTGGCTGAAACACAAGTAAAATAATGAGACTTATACTTCCACAGAGAATTATGGGTTAGCAGGTGTGTCCTAATCTAAGTTGGAATGTTTATATAGCAAATACTGATCTTGTTAACTAATAATTCTATTAGGCTATTGACTATTTGGTTATATGGACCAAAGTTCAGAGTATCAATCCATAAGCAATTGTTCAATCTTAACTTTTTAATGGACATTTGTGTTGCCAGCTAATTGTTTATCTTAAAATAGCATTTATGATAGATAAATATGAGATTTCTAGGTACCACGCAGTATTGGGTTGCTTATATGATGATTCATGCTAGAAGCAGGTGTTAATATAGCTACACCCAGAAATATTCAAATAGAAACCTGCAGAAATGCTTTAGGGGCTACATTTAAAGACATATCTATTATGCTAATGGTATAAAAGGATGCTACACCTATACATGAATTGCAAATGGAAGAAAATGATTATCCAGACACATCAGGAAAAGGGACATTCTATTTGTGAGGAGAAAAGTGTCTGGTTTTTGTTTACTAAGAAAATAGTACTAACAGCAATTATACCAGATGATTAATGAATTGTCCAGTGACCGTAAGGGCATGGGGGAGGGGGTTTAACCAAAGTTAGACATGTACTTTTTTCTTTACAGCTCATTTTAGGAGAAAGCCCTGTAATCATTTTTATTATCAGAATATAATTAAGATGTAAACCCTTCTGTTTCACTGTTAATTTGTCCTCAAAATTAAATCTTAAAATCAGTCCAAAAAGATCAGCACACAGCAAACCTGTTAAATGTCTGCATGCTGTTTTGTATCTGAAACATATTCCAAGTTCTGTCTTGGCAGCAAACTAAGTAAATTCTGAAACTTGAGTTCTCATATCATCTCTTAAGAAAAAAAAATCTTAAAAATGATGGGAATGCCAGTAAGGGGGCTCAACGAAGCGGGTGTACAATACAGAGCCTGTTCTCTGGGAAGTCACAAAGGTGCATATCTCTTTCTCTTTGCAGAGCAACCACCAACAACAAAGTGCGAGAGCAGGCACTTCTTGAACTGAGTTTTGTAAACTCAGAGCTGCAAATCTTAAAGGAGGAATTAGAAGGACTTAATATATCAGTGGAAGTTTATCAGAATACAGAGTAAGTGAAAATCTATTCTATTATCAACCCATCTTTTGTTTACCAACTGGAAATAAAACTGGTGCTGGATGAGTGTGAATGCTGGACAGTAATTACATGAAAAAAATAGTGAATAAAGAACATGATAGAAGGAGAATACACTTTCTCTTAGTCAACAGTCTGACCACATAGTCCGTATATTTGTCGCTCTCTCTGCATCCGGCTGAGCTGCCGCAGTGACTTATGGGAGTTGTAGTTCAAGGTCCCTCATGCCTCCATTCTCCAATATGGACCTTGCTCCAGGCCTGACTATATCTCACATGATGCATCGCAGTCTCTCCCTGTAGCTAAGCTGCCACTGCAGTGCATGAGGCACTGCAGAGGTTCAGCCCCAGGTAGAGAGCAGGGGAGCAAGGCCCATAGAGGAAAATGGTGGCAGCTCCCATTAGACACCGCAGCAACTCAGGTGGACACAAAGATTAATAATGAAACATTTTGGTTTTCCCAAAGGAAAATTCTGCCAAAATCAAGTTTCCCGTAGAAAATTTTGACACAGATCTCATTTTCTGAGGGGAAAATGTTTTGTTCAGCATTTTTCCACCCTCTCAAACATGCACAGGGAGTGCAGTAGGGAAGATGAAAGTGACAGCTGCCGTAGTGACAGAAGGGGGAGCAGGTTTGTGACAGTCTCCAGAAGCACATACATACCCCACCTCTCCAACCTCCCTACAAGTCCTTGAGAAGATAATTTAAAACATTCTGCTTTTTGATGGTGAAGACCAGTGTTACCTCTAATTTTTCCCACCCATATGCAGAATGAATTTTGTTATGTGCACCAATATGGAGGAGATGTGTGACACATCACCTTCATATTGGTGCACATAACAAAATTCATGTGGTGGGGGTGGGGACAAGAGGTTCAGAGTGTGGGAGGAGGCTCAGGGCTGAGGCAGAGGGTTGGGGTGCAGGGGTGTGAGGGCTCTGGCTTGGGATGCGGGCTCAGGGGTGGGGCCGGGGATGAGGGGCTCAGAGCTGGGGCAGAGGGGTAGGGTACGGGGTGTGAAGGCTCCATCTGGGGGAGTGGGCTCTGGGGTGGGGCCGGGGATGAAGGGTTTGGGGTGCAGGATGGTGCTCTGGGGCTACAGTGGGGAGAGAGGGCTCCCCCCAGCATTCTTTCCCTGCAGCAGCACCTGGACTGGGGAGGAGAAGCGCCTCTCCCCGCCACGGGAGCTCTGGGGCTGGGGCTGCAGGATAGGCTAGGTCTGGGCCGCTCCGGGGCTGGTCTGCCCTGGCCACGCCTGGGTCCGGGCTGCACTGGGGCTGGTCCAGGCTGCGCTTCCCTGGCCGCGGCTGGGGCTGGGCTGCTCCAGGGCTGTTCTGGGCCGTGTTGCCCAGTCTGCACCTGAGGCCGGGCCCGATCTGGCCACGCTGCCCTGGCCACGACAGGTCCAGGCTGCAGGCTGAGTTGGGGCTGGAGGGTGTCCTGGAGGGTATAGTGCCCCTCCCGTCGCAGGTTAGGGGTGGGAGGAGGGGTGCCCCTCCCCTGGCCATGGCAGGTCCCCGCTCCTGGCCGCACAGCTTACAGGGAACTTAGGTGAAGACCCAGGTTTTGGTGAAGATCTTGTGGCTGGAGAATGTTGGAACAGTGGCCCTTGTGACTGTCATTTTAGTTGACCTCCTTTGAACTATTTCCTACATTTCCAATACTGTTCATATAATAAAGAACCCCAAACTGCAGGTATTATGTTATGTACAGTCTAACCAAGTCTGCATAAAGGACACATCAATATTTTCTGTGTCAAAGAGTGGCACTCTTTCTCCATATCTATAGACCGTATACTCACCTCCATTTACGCAGTGCAAAGAAAAGGGGAAAGTCTCAAAGAGTGCTAAGAAGAGGGAAGCCATATAGGGGAAAAGGAGGGTATAGGCATATTACTACCTCAGTGACAACCTGTCTCCCCTCTGTGACTGCTACAGAGAGAGAGAGCAGAGCTCGCAGAGAGCTGTACTTCTTAGGAGGGCTATATGCCCGTCTCTCCTGTTTTAGGCATGGTGTGAACCATATGTTCGCCAGCTGACAGGGATCTCTTGTTGATCAAAGGATATAATAATGTGTCTTTATACAACTCTGGTAAGACCATCCTTGAAGAATGGATACAACTTTGGGCGCTTTTTGTACAAAATAGACACCAGAAAGTGAGATAAGACAGGTAAACCTGTCAAGCAGATCTGCTTCTAAACAGAGGGCCATATTCTCCCTCCACTCATACCTGTGCAACCCTCACAGCAAAAACTGAGGGCAAAATCTGACCCAGAAAGTTTCTGAGGTGGTGACAGGAATCCTGAAAATGCAAATACCACTTGTTTCTTTTGTCTTCCTATTGAATATGATACGCTTATTCAGGATGTGGGGGGAGAGTTTGCCCTGAGCATGTACATGAGAATACCCCTATAGCCATAAAAATACTCCTAGTGTGCCTGTGGGCCAATCCTTACGGCGTGGTCAAAGGATATTTTTCAAAACTGTGTGTTACACACCCAGTATATAAGACTAGAGAAGTCTATTACTTAATCTGTGGGTTTGGCACTTCAGTAGCTAAAAGCAGATATTGAATTTCTTTACATTCATCATAGAGTTGGCAGAAACACCGGTGTCCATGGAAATTGTACACAAGCTTGGCTGCTTAATGAAGATGGATCATGAAAGAACATATTAAATCAATATTAAATCAATACGTAGTATTTTTAGTGCCTTGGCTTTTATCAGATTATTTTTCAAAGGTAACTGCTGTAAAAGCATTGAAATAACAGTTCTTTCCAATATTTGGTTACATTAGACGTGTTGCACCCTCGAGTGTGTGTGTGGGGGTGTATTTGTGCCTCACTACCAGGGAGAATAGTTTTAAACTCCATCGGGGTTCCATAGGAGCCCCTTGCAGATGCTGCCCAGTAGGTGAGCTGAATAAGCACTGCTCCTTGGGGCCCTGGCTCTTCTCCTCCTCAACTGGCCCTGCCTACTTTCTGGATTGCACCAGCCAGCTCTAGGGACCTTCTTATGCTAAGCTGGAGTTGTGAGTAGATTGTACTGCTGCTCCCCTGGCAGACTTTTCACCACCAGGGACATGCATCCCAGGTTCTGCTGGCTTTGCTGATAGAAACCTGTGAGTGAATCACTCCCACAGTATTTCGTAGTGAAAATAGGTCACTATGAACAATTATTAGAAAGTCAGTTAAGTGTTTGCTGGAAAAAGAAAATATCAGATAAACATATCCAGATGCCAAGGACATTTTGTTTAAACAGACACTATTCCATCTTTCCCACTCAACACGTTGTAAATAATAACTGGAAGAAATCCTGACATCTCTGTTTGAAATGGGACATTTTGCTTAGGAAAAGAGTGGTACAGACAGATTTCACAGTTGGGACCAAATGCTCATGATCTCCTTATTCATATGAGTAGTCCCACTAGCAAACAATAGAATTACTCTTATAGTGTGATCAAGAGTTGATCAAGAGTTTTATTTTCCTTGAGGATCAAGGGTTTTTTTTTTTTTTTTTTTTACATTGCCATTTTGTACCTCCTCACCCTCCGTGGAGATGCTTCTCAGGGTTGAATTCTTCCCCCACCCTAACATTTTCTAAAAGTTAAATACACATGGCAGTGGTTCTCAAACTTTTTACTGTCAGGCTCCAGTTATATCAAAACCAGTGAGCTCAGGCCTTACTTTCCAATGTGCTAGAGACAATTTATATATATCAACCATTGATGGAATACTAAAATATTGAAGCATATGGAATTATCATAGCCCTTACCTGTGTATGTCTCCCTGCAGTGGCTGGTTTCTGCACACGTGGTTTATCCAGATGTGGAAAGATTGATCCAAACTGATACAGACAAGTGATCTGTCAATCCCCACTTTCTGTTTCCTTGGCCCCCTCTTCCTCTGGGGGAACAATGGATCAAGGGCAACTCTCATTCCCTTCAGACTCTTTCCCTTTGAGCTTCCATCCCTATGCCTATTTCCCGATTCTGTCCCTCTCACCACACTGAGAAATACAGCTGGCTTCTGCCTCCTCCTCCCCCAGTGTCTCATTCTGGCTGGGCACCAGCAGGGGAGATAGTGGAAGGAAGAAGAGACCAGACAATCTTCCTTCACTCCTTACTCACATCACAGAGGCCCTTGGTGGCCAGAAGGAGTAATTGTACAGAGAGACTTGAAGCCAGAATAAACTCCTGGGGAATCAAGAGCTCCCCCGTCCACAAAAAAAGTTATTGGAGTCTCCTGATAAAATCTCTCACACTGCAGCTGTTTACTTCACTTCTGTCATTCCTGAAATAGGAGCATTCATGTTTGGGTTTTATAATAATAATTATTTTTTTTAAATAAGGAAAATAACTTGTGTGGGACAGAACAGTTTGTGTAAAGGGAGCGTTACACAATTCTGAAATGCTTAAAGCCTCCTAGTGCAAATAAAAAGGTGCATGTTACATATGCTGTCATCAAGAGACACAGCTCCTTCTCTCTATGGTCACATGGAACAAGGCAGGTAATTTTGCCAACAGAACAATAGAAAATAAGGAGTTAACTTTCTGTTTGTCTTTTCTGTTGCCACAGAGAGACTTTTAGCATTCCCCTGATACCACTTGGCCTGAAGGAGACTAAAGAAGGGGACTTAACAATCCCTCTTAAGGTAAGTTTCGAAGATACAGATTTTAGAATCAATATTTAACATGTAACACTGCTGTTATGTTTGAAGGTGCGCAGCATTGTGTGCAAATTCTAAACATATTTTTATGCTTTATTTGCACTAATCTGATCAAGAACCAAGAATTTAGCACACCAAGAATTATCAAAGATTTGAGATCAGTTATGTCCTTCAGAAGAGCTTTCCCAGTGACTTCAATGGATTGACTCTTGATTTACATTTGTGTGAAAGCAAAATCAGGCCCACCATCATGGGCGGTGGGTATTGAAGGCTGGGGGTGCTAAGCCTCCCCTAACCCAGGCCGTGGCCCCACCCACACTCTGGCCCGCCATTGCTCCCTCTCTTCCCCAAAGCTGGCAGGGTCTCAGCCAGAGGCGGCTTGGGCTGGCTGGGTGTAGGGCAAGCCTGCACTGGGTGGCTGGAAAGGGCAGGCCGGGGTTCCTCCAGTCGCGCTGGGGCGGGGCCTCGGGCAGAAGGGGCAGGGCCGGGGGAATATTGGGGTTCACCTGCTGCCCATGCCCACTGTTCTATGGCCCAGCTGGTGGTGGTGGTGGTGGTGGTGGTGATGATGATAATAATAATAACCATTTATTGTTTGTACACTGCCCAAATTTGTATTTGGTGCTCTACAATACAAATTAAACAAGATCCCTGTCCAGATGTTTCAGTCTAAATGAAGACTAATTAAATAATCTGGCTGTACTCACCTTTTTCTCCCCCTACCACCAGGGCAGCTGGGGGATGGTTTGGCACCCAGGCAGGTAGTCCCAGTGTATTCAAGTGATTCTGATTTAGACTAAGATTTTCTGATGGGGAGGAAACATGGCCAGAGCATGCTATGCCTGGGGGCAGGAAGAGGCTATGGTGCAGAGGCAGCTATGACAGCTCTGCACTAGGGGAATACCCAGCTAGGACAGAGGAAGCCCCAGTTATTTGTGTGTGCCAGCTTTAAGGGGGCTTTATGGTGCAAAATAGTTGTACTGGGTCCAGGGATCAGACCATAGAGTGGATCCAATTTGCTCCCAGTTACATAGGTATAGCTGCCAGTGCAGCCACATGAAATTGCATTTGATAGAACTGAGAGCAGAATTGGGCTCCTACAGAAAATATAGTCTTTAACACTTTTTCAATTAAAAGAGCTTTATTACTTCTATGTTTTGATTAATTACGTGATATAATTTTCTGTGAGCATTATAAAGATCATCCTTGGGGCACACAAAGTCTATGCCTGTTATGGATATTTATTCAGGTGAGCTCAGCTGTATTCAGCATATTAGATAATGAAATCCATGGAAGAAGGCTTTCTTTGCCAGAGGCAGGGAAATAAAACAATCAGGAATAATTCTCCATGGAGCAAGTAAACAGCAACAGTTTTACCAAGCCAAGAGCCACTTGGATTCAGAGCTTCACAAGGGACTTTAATCTGCATTCTTTCAAGCAAAACTCTCACTGACTTTCATGGGAGTTCTGTCTTAGAAATGAGTATATGTTTGGAAGCAAGGAGAATTCTCTTTGGGTTTTCATTGACAGCTACTAGTTCTACATACTACTTAGTGGGAAATAGCTGTTTCAATCAGGAAGAAAGCTCTTTCTCACTACTACTTTGGATCTTTTTTGAACTTTCTAGCGCAAATTCAGAGGATGAATTGTAAAGCTGGTGTAAGCTAAACTCCCTTACACTAATTGAGACTCCCACATATAGACTCCCTTAGCTCTGTATACCCCCTCATCTCCTACTGTGGGAGTCTAAGTTGGTGCATCTAACCATGACAAGGAGCCAGAAGAAGGTGTAAGCTGAAAAAACCCACACCCTACTTTAACTTACTCCTTGGAGTCAATGGAGTTACACTGAAGTAAAACGAGAGAATCAGCCCCCCTTCTACTAACTTAGACTCTCTTAGACATCACTTAAGAATTTGGCCTTCTCCATCTGTAGGTTATTCTTGATTGGCCATATTCTGCCATTTATACCAGTGTAGTTTCATTAAACTCAGTGGAGTTTCACCAATGTAACTAAGAGCAGAATTTGAGACAATATCTTTCTATTAATGAATTTTCATGATCATTTGACTCCCTTGTTGTTTTGTATTTAATAGGTTCAGGTATCAATTTCAAAACTATTAACTCAGTTTGAAAAAATAGCAGAAAAAATATTATAGCTGTTTAGAGTCCGCTACACAAGATTGGAGTTTCTTATATTTGATACAAGATGAAGATATTACCTTGAAATCTTGTCTGTTACAGTTTTCCCGCTTTTTTGCAAATCTGACATATTTAAATACAACACCATTTATTACTAATGAGTAGAAACTTTGCAAATCATGAGATTTTTAAATATTCAGGACACTGTTCATATTTGCAGAGAAATCAAAAACTTTGGCCTGAAAGAGTAAGGGTATTCCACATTTTATTTTGTTTAGGACTTTATCCTGGAACATTACAGTGAAGACAGTTCTGACTATGAAGATGAAATAGCTGATCTTATGGATTTGAGACAAGTAGGTTTGATTTTGCATGTTAATTCTTGTTGTGACTGTGCCACCATATCCAGTTTTAATCTTGCAGATTTTTATTAATAATGTTCATATATGGTTAGATTGTGGCACTCTTAATGACTAATACTTTGCTCCAGGTTACCTTACTTCCATTGGTTTTAGTTCCCAAGATATATAAAATGACCGCCTCCATATCCCAAGGACTATAATGCAACATTTCCATCAATGATTTGGAAGTCTCACTGATAAAATTTGCAAATGACAAAGATTGGCAGAATGGTAAATAATGAGGACAGGGTAGTCATATGGTGTGATTTGTATCACTTGGCAGCGGGGCCCATTCAAACAAAATGGGTTTCAGTACAGCTGTGTGCAGAGTTGTACATCTAGGAATAAGGAATGCAAGCCATACCTATAGAATGGGGGGAGTGGGAGGACTGAAATATGGAAAACAGTGACTTTGAAAAGGATTTAGGGGGTCATAATGGACAAATACCTGTGTATGAGTTCCCAGTGCAGTGGTGTGGGGAAAAAGGGCTATTCCTCACATATAATCCTGCATCTTGGCAAGGGTTTAGACTAGATGACCTTGTGGTCCCTTCTAACCCTATGATTCTATGATATAGATAAAACAGGTGAAGAAATGCTTGGGGTGAGAAAATGATGTAACAGGAAAGCAAAGTAACTGAGCAGTTTAACACAACTTGTAAATTGTTTGTTTTTAAAATATTATTGTTTAAATTGTAATGGGGGAATAAACTAAAGGGTTTGAAGTGAGGCATGAAAGCAGGAGTGGAGTAAATAGTAGGGATCTGTAGCACAATACTAGTAATTTCTATTTACTAGATGTTGTTTGTTCAAATGTTCTTCTATAGTTCACACAATACCTACTGTCCAACATTGTATTTCAACATGTGTGAGATTTGCCTGTCACACACTATCTTCCATGTGTTTCCTTAGGGCCACGTACAGCCTTCTCTCCAGCACAACTCTATTATTCAGAGTTGGGTGCACACATCAAGGGCAGGCTTTGCCCCTATGCTTCTAATTCCTACATTCCAGACACTTTTATATTATGCGAAAGTCCCATTGATTTTAGTTGAGCAGAACTGTGTCCTTGGTGTGTTACATTATTCACGCTGAAACTAAACAGAATGCATTGTGTGAATGTATGTTTTTACATATCTGAACTTTAAGGCCTGCCGTACTCCCAGCAGAGATGAATCCGGCATTGAGATGTTGATGAGCTATTTCATTCAACTTGGCTTTGTAGAGAACAGATTTTTTCCACCTACCAGACATATGGGGATTTTATTTACCTGGTAAGTGTTTTTTTTTTTTTTTTTTTTTAAGAACACTGTTAACCTTGAACTAGCTCTATGTAATTTGAAAGACTTATATTTTTCTTGTACAGTGTGTTTTCATATTTATACTGTTACGCACTCTCTTTAATTTGTACAGTAAAGTTCTGACGAGAATAAGGCCCTTTCTACGCTGAGAGTAAGATCTCTGAAGGGCCATAAGAATTCTCTTTAAACATCTACGCATCCTACCTGGATTTTGGGTCTTGGTGTATATGAGCACATAGGAGCCGGTGGGGAATGAGCATAGCCTTGACTACATGCTTACTACTTGCTGGGCAGCATGCTGAGAATGGGGGAGTATTGTGATTTGCTGCTGATACTCCTTGGGTGGTGCAATGTACACCTCACCCCTTGCTCAGGCTGTAGTATTGAACACAATCTAGTCCTGTGTTATTGGAACTACAAGATTTATAGGCTAAGAGTATCTACTACTGTCTATCTTAATTTGTAATGAATAGGAAACACTACATAGTCGAAAATATCAGAGGACTGTAGAAAGACTTCTGCACTGGCTCAGAATGGCAAGTGCTATGATATACTGCACCATTATTAACGGGAAAAGAATGTGACTCAGTGAATTTAAATCTTGTGTTTGTGAATAGAACAGGAGACTCTTACCATTTGGTCAAGAAAAGCTATTTGAGTTCCAGTCCAGCATTGCAAGAAGGGAGACATTGCTTTTAAGAAAGCTCAATAAATCCTCTCACTAGCTCCTGGAGCTCAGGGATATATTTGCATTACATGCATGTGATTATGAATTACCATAAGTTTCAGCAGAAGCAGAAAAGGCATTATAGATCCTGCTATTCTCATCTGAACAATAAAATGAAAACACTGGTAACTCTGTGCTCGCTTGTCTTTTTATGCTTATTTCATTTTGCCTTCCTCTCTCTCTCCCTCCCCCCCGCTTCCCTCAGGTATGATTCCTTCACAGGTGTCCCTGTCTGTCAGCAGAATTTGTTACTAGAAAAAGCCAGTATTTTATTTAATATTGGAGCCCTCTATACACAGATTGGTACAAGATGTAATCGGCAGACCAAGCCCGGACTTGAAAATGCTGTTGATGCTTTTCAGAGAGCTGCAGGTATGTAAAGAGAGAAGGAGCTGTGGTTCATTTGCATATTGAAAATACGGGGGAGGTTATTTCTGAGGAGGTCTCAATCTGTCTCTTACATACAGAGCTATACATTCAATATTGACTTTTGGTTTTATTAACACAGTCCAAACAGAAAAGGAGGTGGATTGAAACCCAAAGGTCCTCACAAGGATCTGTACTAGGCTTTAATTAAACATTCCTGTTAGCCGTAGTTTAACATTTCAAAAACCTGGAGCTGCTGTCGGAACAACAAGTTTGGTAAAGACAAAGTGAATATTGTAGTTAATGATTAATTAGCTGTACATTCACCTTTTCTTTGCCCGTTCTCCATTACATCACTGTAACTGCATTGACTTGTGTAAAATGTGTGTGATGAGAGTGGATAATCAGTCCTATAGCATCTACATTTTAAAAACATTTTAAAACACTCAAGTCTATTTTGATCCCAAACAAAGCTTATTGTCCAGTTGAGGTCAATGGTAAATTTGCCATTGACTCCGAATAGGAGCAGGATCTATGCCCATAACGAATCATTGGAGTTTCTATTCTGCTGTGTCTGTGGTAGTTAATGGGAGCTGCATCCCTTGAGGCAGGGGTGAAAGTAAAGCCGAAGACTTACCGGTATGGGAGCTGGCTCCGGCCCCCGGAAGGGGCAGCGCCTCGGGTAGGAGGGGCAGGACTGGGGGTCAGCATCCCCCGGCCAGCCCTTACACGCTCCTGGCCCGTGCCGCCCGGGGCTCCAGCGGCGATTTAAAGGGTCCGGGGCTCTGGCCACTGTTGCAGTAGTGGCAGTGGCGGCCGGAGCCCCGGGTCCTTTTAAATCGCCGGCCCCGGGACAGCTGCTCCTTTTGTCTCTTCCCCCCCCCCCCCCATCAGCGGATGGGGGGCAAAAGGGGCAACAATATTAAAGTGCTGCCACGGCAGCGCTTTAAGCAGGGTCCTTTGCCGCGGCAACGCTTTAAAGTCAGCTGTACGGGCCGGTATCAGCGGCCACTTTTTACCAGTACGCCGTACCTGTTTATTTTCACCCCTGCCTTGAGCTAACATGCTATAACAGTTCTGATTTTCATTAGAGTAGGTTTGGAACAAAAACCCTTCATTTCTTGGATAAAAGTCATCATGTAAGCGTAAGGTATTGTATTACTCATAGTGTTTAAAGGTGTTTAGAGGCAGTCTTAATATCTGTGAAATGAAAATGTGTTGCAAGATGATAATTATAATCCTCAGCTGCTGACTTCCAATTTTGTGAAATGCTATCATAGTTGTCAATCACTGAACAAACAGTGTGTTACTTTAATAGCCCTAGTTCTTGTATTCAAAGAATTATATAGAGATTTTGAAAATATGGCTTTGTTCATTTTTAAATAGATTTTTGTTTTGCCACACTACAGACTTGTTGTCTTTCTAGAAGAGGTTTCAGCATTTGTGAAATAAGAGAATTTCTCTTTAAAATTAAATATATTCCTACTTAGAGCAATAGCTATGCCAGTGTTTTGCTAGAGCTGTATTAAGTCATAAACTGCAGCACATCATCTGCAGCCAACATACCTTTTGCAGGGCCCCACAACAACATGCACTCTGTAAGCACTTCATTGTACCTGTGCATAGCTCCGTAACACGTACGTTGTGTTAACAGAGTGACATGATATAGTACACGTAGTAGCTATTCTGTATGGGTGGGCTGAAGTTGTTGCACTGATTCAATACATAACAGAGCCCTCAACATGGATAGTAAAAAATGTCTGAATTATTTATCACACAAAGAGAAATAAATTGAGGCACCAGAAAATGAGGATGCTTTTCTGGACTTTCAGAGCCAATTCCATTTATTTCTTAAGGAATCAGTAGCTCAGATGGGCTTGACAGATTTTTGATTGATAGCCTGTGATTAAAATTTGAGTAGTGGCAGCTTCTGTCTCCAAAAGTGTAAAAGCTAACTCACTAATAAAATAAAGAACATAGCCGGATAGAACTGAAAAGTAGTGACAATGAGTGACAGATATTATAATAATACAGGGGGAACTTCCATAGCCCCAGGTACTGCTGTGATACTTGTTCAGTAACTTTGGGAAAGAAGCTCTAGCAGAACTTGATAAACCAGTTGGATGAGATGACTGGGATATGTTACATTTTAATCCTTGCAAGCATTATTTATTTTTTACACTACACTTAGTGTTTGTTTTAATTTTATAAATGATAGATTAGTGGAAGTGGATGACTGAAGCAGAATCTAATTTTGCCCTGCTGAACAAACTGTTCCAGTTTACTTATGGGGCTGGAACAGCACTAGACTTGAGCACACAGTGCACTGAGCCTCCTTTTTGGAGTGTTTCCAAGATTAGTTGAATTGTTCTTTTTTTGCTGTAGGGGTCTCAAACTACCTTTTCAGAGGCCTAAGGATTCCCTCTCTTTCCTATTCCTGTGTAACACACCGCCCTTAGGTCCCTGTAGAACTGTCAGTATGTACCCAGTAAAGCACCACTCGAAAATCAGTCAGAGGAATTCTTATAAGTGAATCTTAAGGCATCGCTCTCCTTGTCCTGCCCCACAGGACAGCCTCTGTTGCCCCTGTGAATGATAACCCAAGATTGGGAACTGAGCACAGCTGTTTTAGATGGCAATACAGAACACTAATCTATATGACAGTGGGTCATTTTAACTCTTCACACTTAATAAGAATCCATTTTGGATAATTTAATTTGGCTGAGTAATTTCTAGAAAATATATTTTCAAGTTTCTCAATTGTCTTATTTGCTACTTTTCAATTGTACTTGATAATTTGTGAATTGTGATCACCTGTAAAAGTCCTTGTCTGTTGTAATAATTAGAAAAACTTTTTAAAAATTCAGGTATTTTAAACTACCTAAAGGAAACATTTACTCACACACCAAGTTATGACATGAGCCCAGCCATGCTGAGTGTACTGGTCAAAATGATGCTTGCTCAAGCTCAAGAGTGTGTCTTTGAGCAGATCAGCCTACCTGGAATACGAAATGAATTTTTCACACTAGTGAAGATGGCTCAGGAAGTTGCTAAGGTAAGCCATGAGACTTAGTGTTTTTAAACCCACACCAAGTTTGTTTCCAGTGCCAAATCACTAGCTTAAAACTCTACCGTAGTGCCCATTTATTAAACCTTTAAAGCGTTTTTGTGACTTTGGTTTAAAGTATTGAGTGCAAAATGCTAATTACTGTTAATGTTTTTAATACAAACTGAAATTACAGGGACTCATGTCAAGTTGTTGGCACAGTATGAGAACCTAAAATGTAATCTGTTTGCAAGGTTGTATGTTCTAACAAATACAGCGAGTTATGATGGAAATACTGACACATCCTCAACAGAGCCACTAAAATAGGAACATAGGACCTCCTGGATCATTGAGTCCAGTCCCTGCTACTGCAGGTAATCTTGTCACATAATAAGAGCTGTTCCATTAAAAAAATGTATCTAATGGAAACAAATACCAGAACAGCAACTGGACAGTGAATAATTTATTTACTGAAGTTCTGTGTGGTTCATCTTAGCAAATTAAAGTACACAACTGCTTGTAATTCTCACTGAGAATTAATAAGATTATTTCTGACAAAAATGTATGAGTAGTTATGACAATAGCATTTGATTCCATAAAGTAGATGACCAGCTCCTGCCCCCAGATCAACATGTGAAGGAGGTGTCAATTGCTTATGTGGCACCACTTATGCCCCTCTCCCATTAACTGCCGCCAAATGCTGATCTGGCTTTACTTCTGCAGCTGGAGACTGGGGTTGGCTATATATCCTGCCCACCACTAACGATCCTCCTGATTTCCCCCCCTCCCCCCTCCAAAAAGTTTCACTGATCCTTCCCAGAGTTCTGTGTATTGTACTGGGAGCATGGTGGGCAGAGTTAGTTATGGTTTGGTAGTGATGGGGTTGCAAAACTTTCACAGGTTTACTCACAAATAAGGCAGGCAGGCTCTGACATGGAAGATAATCCACCACACTCAATGGAGGGTGGTGACATCTGAACATAGGGAGCAAAATGAGACATGAAGGTTCACTCAACCAATTCATATTATCAGATAAAGGTCATACAGTACCTGACTCTAAATAGGATGGGCAAAACTTGTCCTGCCAACCTTAAAGAGCCTCCACGGACCAAACTCATTTCATGTGTAACCTAATGTCAACTTTGAATCCAGCTTTCCTGAGCTGACAAATGTATTTATTAAAACACTGATCTGCTTTACCCTCCTTTCAGTTGCATTAATAAGCCAAGATTTGCTTGCAAATTATAGAACTGTGTGCATATTTATATTATATAGGATATTTATATTATATTTCATATTGTGACATAGAAATTAGAGATGGAAAAGACCAAATAAGTGATTTAGTCCAATGCCATATAGGATTATTCTATACAATATACAGTGTTGTGTTCAGTCTAGTTTTAAATATCTCCAGAGATAAAGCTTCAATTTTCCTTTTAATTTCATCCCTCCTAGTCCTTGTATCAGTGTAAAATTTCCTCTTTCTCTCCGTGGTGTAAATAAGCCTTCAAATATTTGTAGATGGTTATTATATCCCCTCTTGCTAATAAAAGAGCTCCTACTTTTAAAGGTAACTTCTCATACCTAGATGTGTGTTTTTATTTTAGGTTGGAGAGGTTTACACGCTTGTTAACACTGCAATGAATCAGGCACCAGTCAAGGCGAATGTCCCTTATACCTGGTCAAATATGGCAAAAATAAAATCAGACCATTACAAAGCTCTGGCACATTACTTCGTTGCTACTCTACTGAGTGACCACCAGTGTAAGAATCCTTTGGTTTTATTTATATATCCATATAAACAACTGCGATTAAGAAAGGTTTGTACTGAGGCCAGGACCGGGAGCTAGGAACTTCAGAGTTCTAATATGGACTCTTTCCATGGAATACCTTTATGGCCTTGAGTTATTCTGTCATTTTCCCCATCTGGAATATGGAAATGCTGCTTTCTGCCCTTCTTTCCAGGAGTATTGAGAACATTTAGTAGCTAATACTTACAAAGAGATTTGAAAAGTGTTATATATGAGCTAAGTAATATTATCATTAAGTTAATCAGTTCTCATGAATAGAAAATTAGAGTTCAGGCAGCATTTAGTAAAATTAGTTCTTGATTTAAAAAAAAAAAAAGCTCAAAATAATAATCTGGAGTGAAATCACATATTTAGAAGAATGTTTCCAAAATGTTACTACTTACTCTCCCCTGACCTCTCCTTCTGCAGTCCACCTGCCTGAAGGCACCTGGCACAGAGACACATTAAAGTAGCTAACATTTTATGTATGTTGATATAGTGCATCCCAGCGATGATGAAGACAAACAGGAAAAGGCCTGGTCCCAGCTGCATGACTACATGCCAGAAGGACTGACGTCCCTAACCATTTTAAGAGATAAAGTTCAGCGAAAACGATTAGGTAATTGCAGACTCCATTCAGCGAGTGTATAACTGTTCTAAATTACAATACAGAGAAATATTATCTGATACAAATAGATATAGTTAGCAGAATGTATATGCTATAGCTACATAAAGCAAAGCTCATGTAATCAATTTTATTACATGATTATAACTGGTGTGTTCCTACTATTAAGTGGGTCAGTTAAGAGGAATATTATGTTTTGGAGAGAGAAACATGTCTGTTCCTCAAAATTCAAGCTGTGGCAATAATGGGATGAATTTGGTTCTGTTACACCATGTAGCTCATTAAAATCAATTGAAATGTGGCAGAATGTAGTCCAACTTCTTGTGTTACAGTGACTCAGAATTATACATGAAGCTGACTTACTTTTGCAAATGTCTCTATATTAGGAATACATAGGCACTAAAAACACTGATGTAATCAAATTAAATCTTAAACCAAGGGTTTGATTCTGCAACACTTAAGTGAATAAGTAATCTTTACTCATGCTGTTGCTCCCACAAAATCAGTGGGACCCACTCACATGAGAATCACTTAGTTGGTTGAGAATCACATGATTGGGCCTTCAGCCTTGCCTTCCTGTGGGATAAAATGTTTGGTGAAGATTGTTAGAAAAATCATCTTAGCCTTATGTATTGTTTACATTACAGTTAAAATAAATAAAAGGCAAACGATTGCTAATGGTTTCTACTTTCTTTAGGGAAAGCACATTTACGCAAAGCCATTGTTTATCATGAAGAAGCACTGCGGGTCTGTGGTTTGTGCAAAAAGCTTCGGGATATTGACATTCTTCAGGAGATTCTGTCAGTTGCTCACAAGCGTTCACTTACTAAGTATGCTCAGCATGAACAGGAAGATGACTTCCTGAGTTTAATGGAAGCTTCCGCTGTCCTTCGTAAGTATCCCCAACTGAAAATCAAGGTTTTCTAAAGGGACTAGCAATTTTGGGTGTCCAAGTTAATGCATGTTAAAAGGGGCCTCGTTTCCAGAAAGTGGTGAGCACCCACTTCTGAAAAACCAGCCCCCTTTAAAGGTGTCTCGAGTTACACACCAAAAAATGTGTGGCCAAAGTGCATAGAGAAGCACGTTTTGTACAGTGAACTTAGAGTCTGTTGATTAGTCCCAAAAGTAACCGTGAAATAATTGTGCGGTTTTTCTACTTCGGTGCCTCTAAGCACATTCACACCATATAGGCTGGTTGCCTGAGATCAGATTTCAGGAAGCCTCCTTTGCACTTTCATATTTAGGGGATGATTGTAAGAAGGTGTCCTTAAAGTGTGTCAGTCTTCAGTGAATGCATCTTCCAGATATCGTGGGCTATGGTGGGTGAAGAAAGCACCTTCTATTAGTTAAAATCTCTGGCTATAAAATGTGGTTTACTTTGCGTTATATTTTTAATATCTTCCCACAGTTATTGGCATAAGATCTGTACTATAGGAGAGCATATAGGAAAGAGAAGTTAGTTGACTGTGAACTTGAATACTACTGCTTCCTCCTGCATCAGTCAGACCATCTACCCCTTTAAAAAGCATAAACAGACTGGGTTCTTTTCTTTGGGTTTTTAGTATATACTCTGAAGAAGCCTCGTGGAACCTGACATTTCATCTTGCTAAGATAATGTCTGTCTCCATATGTCCTGAGGCTTGGAAGGATTAGATTTTTAATTGGCAAATGTTGATAAATGTCAGTTTTGCTGTACACATGCACACAAATATTTCCATCAATAATAATCAAAATTTACAAATTGGCAAAGTAAGAAAAATACTGCTTGAGAACTTATTGGAGTTGAAGGATATTTACTTTGTATATTTTCATATGTGATGTTGACAATTTGGGTTTTAATAGTTAAAGTTTTAAGGTTTTGAATCTGTGTCTGGTCATTAAATAATTGTCTGGCCCTGTTTCCTACAACTGTGAACATTTAAATTGATTTTAAAAAGCCCTTAAAATAACAACAACAACAAAAGTTGAGTTCTGACAAGCTTACTTGTCCTACAGTCTAGTAGTGATGTAGGAGAAACTAATAGCTTAAGTGTAAAAAGGGGTAGCATGTGAAGCTTCCTCTGCCCATCCTGCCAATAGAAGCTTTTCAGTCTCTGGCTGTCAATCTGGAACTTAAAAACAAGTTTGTTTTTTCACTTTTGTTTTAGCTAAAACAGAGCATAAAGTAGAAATGATTGTTCCGCAGTTCTCCAAGGTGAAAGTGAAAGACTTCTTTGAGAGGCTGGTAGGTAGCACACTATAATGCCTAATACTTGCTTGTGAGCCATTTTGCATTTTGCTGTTAATGATTATGTTCTGCCACTCTGCATCCTACAGGGCCCATTGCCTGTGTTTTCAGCCAAGCAGAGATGGACAGGCCCACGCACTATTAATTTCCATTATCAAGAAAGGGGATTGGGATTCACTCTTAAAGGAGGCCCACCCGTGCAAGTTCACTGTCTCGATCCAGAGTGTTCTGCAGCAGTAAGTAGAGATTGGAGTTTTAATAATTTTCTCTCTAGGTTCTTCTAAGTTTGCTGTGATTTCTCAATCTAGCCAAGTCATCTGCAACAGTAAGGCACCCAGATTTGTATAAATAAAATATTGTCTGTACCAATCACATCAGTGTGGTTTTTAAAGAACTAAATGTAATACCAAGAACACACCAACATTATCCATTTTAAATGAAAAAAGACAAGATAAATGCAGTGATAAGTAATAATTTGAACACCTGAAATCAGGAAATGCAGCTCACTTGTATTGGCATTTGGAGTATTTCTGGATTTTAATTAAGCTGTTAAATGCAATGCCATACTACATACAGCGTCTGCAATTTGAGCAGGTTAACAGTGCAGTGTTAACTTTAACATTACCTGACTCTAATGTGAAGATTACAAATTTAAAATCTAAACTAGGACTGATTCCTTCTTTTGTGTACATTTAATAAATAAAGATGACCCACATGTACCATAATCAAATACCATTATTCACCATCTATTTCAGAAGGCTGGAAGGAGAAAAGCCATGAGAAAGAAGGGGGAGAAAAAAGGCAGTGCATAGAGCCAAATATCAGGAAACGAAGGAGAAAGAGTATGGGAGGGAAAAGAATATACTGGTGCTTCTTAATATGTAATCCTCTTTTGTGAATGAGAGGAAATGGAAAAGGAGGGATACAGAGAAGAGAGAACATTCACAAGAGAAAAGAAGAGGCATAACTAAAGCACAGTGAAAGGCAGAAGCATAAGACTAAATAAGTTTATATTAAAATACAAAAATATTACAGAAGGATAAAACATCTAATAGTAAAATGATGGGAAAGCCAAACTAAACAACAGTTTAAAATATTTAAAGATTTTTATGAATGAAAAATAGAAAAGCAAACACCACAAACAGGAGATAGGAAAATTTAATAATTTGCTCTAGTCAAATGGCAGTATGCTCTAGTATGACAGTTCACAAAAAAGGGCAATTTTGTGTGCATTAAAATGGTGCTTGGGTGTTTTGTCCTGTGCTGTCTGATTGATGAATTTTGTATGAAGCCTGGAAGGGGCGAAAAACACCTTTGGAGAAAGAAACGTTTCAACAACTGCAGCTGATGCTAATTTGCACTACATTATTTTACAGTTAAAGGGTCTGAAAGAAGGAGACTATATTGTTTCAATTAATGGCCTGGATTCCAAATGGCTGGGAGTGAATGACATCTTGGAAAAGTTCAAAAGCATGGGAGAGAACGACATTGAGATGAAGGTTATTAGCTGTCAGGATACGATGACTTCTGTGGTAAGTAATGAGACAGCTACTTTTCTAAACCTGAAGAACACTCAGTAAATTGAAAAAACTGCCTCAGTTTGGGCAGTGAATGCTATCTAATTTGATATAGCCAGATGTCGTGGATTGCTGGTAAATCTAGGCCTCAATCCAGCAAAGCAGTTAAACATGTGTTTAAAGGATTCCATTGCGATAAATGGGTCTACTCACATGCTTACAGTTAAGCCTATGTGTAAATGCTTTGCTTAATGAAGGCCCTAGGTGATTCCTATATATGTAGGGCCATCTTGCCAGCTTTAGCAGTGAAACTCCACAAAGACTAATCCGACTGGTAATTCCAAGAGTTACATTAGTTTTCTTTCCAAATTGACCATGAGGGTGGAGATTTGTCTTCTGTAGCTCCCCCCTTGACCCAAAATTGGTATGGTGCTCTGCCCTGAAACACAAGGGGGGGAGGGGTCTTGAATTCTGCAAGGAATTCCTGTAGCTGTTGGGACATCTAGCTAGGCTCATGGACCCCCTCCCTGCTTCCCACTCCATGGCATCATGCCTTCCTCAAGAGCCCTACTTCCATGAAGTGCCTGCTGTGCTAGAGAGAGCGCCTGGGGCCTGGTGCAAGATGTGAGTCAGCAAAAGCAATGCTATGACCAAATGTCAGACCCTGTCATAAAGCAGATGCTTGCTTACAAGTTCACTGTCTGGTACATGAACTTAGCAAAGGCATGGCAAGCATTGCTAAAACATAGGCACTTCTAAGAAGTACTACGTACTCATGTAAACACATTCCAGAAGGCTAGTACAGATACATGCCAACGTAGAGGTATAATATAAACACAATCATAGGAGATAGTACAGGAACACACCAACCCTGAGTAAGACAAGGATAGCAGAACAGGATAAAGAATGAGGAAGCTTTGTTCAAACCAACAGATACAAGGCATAGGATTGGTAATCTACGACATCAGGAATGTAATACGTAACTTGTTTGAACGAATGGATGAAAGGAAAAGTCATAGAAGGGGCACCTTTGTCCAGCAGAGGGGGCAGCAGAAACTTCTGCTGCTGACTGAGCTGGTCCATTGTCACAAGCATACATGTATTAGTACATTTGTAACCATGGAGCCAGGGCACTAGGACCGTGCTTTGTTGATGACAAACCCATCAAACCAAATCTGTGGTCTTTCTGGGTAGTGCTGCTGAGGTCTGTTGAATCAGACGTTTCACTGTGTGGGAAACAGTTTACTACTGTGTCAGAAACCATGGTAGAGATTTGGTTCTAGCACTTAAGCCTTTTGGGAAAACTGTTGCTTAAAACCATTTTCATTAACATTTCTGTTTCATAGTATAGGCAAGACTGGAAAGTAGAGGTTGTACTTTAGACTTTCCCCCTGCAAATATCATGCTTACCTCCCATGCATATTCACAAATGGTAGGAAAGGCCGACAGTCTAAAATGGCTGCTGGCATTTTTGTCAGCGTATTGTATAACAGGTGGTCTACACTGCTGCTTTACCATTACTAGCACTGGCAACAGACAAATTAGACAATATCTTCAGTGCAGAGAGAGGCCTGTGTTTGTGTCTTCAAGTTTTCCCTCTCCCTGAACCTTTAAGTTGAAAGTTTACACTGTAGTTGTATTGTAGCACAAACCCCTAATACCGGATTGAGACCCCCATTGTGCTAATTACTGCACGTGCATCTAACGAGAAGACAATTTATGTCCCAAATAGCTTGCAATCAATTCTATCGTTCAGACTGTCTGGCTGCAAACTCAAAACTGTTAAACTTAAAAAAACCCCAAAAACAAACCATCTTAGTTTGTGTATACAAAAATCGAAAAAATGTTATAAATACTGTATCACCACCACTTTCCACCATGCATTTTCATGGATACATCTCAGAGTGATTTAAAAAAGGTGGGGTCATTTTCACTTGACAAATGGAGCAACTCTCTAACAGAAAGAAGTGAATGGACTTGCCCATGGTCACATATGATGTTTACTGTGGGAATATTTGTAAACATTTTTCTCTGCCCATGCAGCTCCACTGGTGGAAGTAGTACTGTAGACAGGGTGCACTACCTACTCAGTGGTAAAAAACACCAGCCCCCCTCACCCCCACATTTGGTAGCACTAGACAGAAAAAAAACGTTTCTCCACATTGAAAAGCACATACACAGTCAGTGGCAGAGTAGAGAAGAGAGCCCAAGTCTTTCAACTCTTGGCTATGTGCTCAATCCACTATTTCTATGAACAGATGGGATCAGCATCCTTGACTTATGTATTTAGGGGTTAAGGGACTGTTTTAACCCTGCCAATCAAAAATATATAAATCCAGTTACTTAGTTGCTATAGAAATTTTAGACCCAGGGAAAATGATCACAAGATTTAAAAAAAAAATGTTAAACCCTAAGTAACTCAAGAGAAAAATAATTTTTGTAGTGTGAGCAAAATAAAGAACCTATAGTTCAGCTAAGCCTAATGCTGCATACCTTCCAGCATTCCCCAGCAAGCTTTAGGCACATGCTATTGCCATCTGTATTTTGACTTCATAAATTGATCATTTCCCCAGGTTTAAGCCTCTCTTTTGTGAATATAAGTCAACCACAGTATAAGTAATAGCCAAGAACAACCTGGCACCTCCCCTCCCCAGCCTTTTGCCAGAACAAAAGGCTGGAATACAATGGAATCGCTGCAGGATGTGGCTGTGGATAAGCCATATAGGGGACTCTACCTTATGAGCATCTTAGAGGAGTGTCCCATTGCAGCTCCCCCTGTAGCACTGGGGAGAAGAGCTGGGGGCCAGCCTGGTGAACGCTCACTGGGGCTACAAGGCAAACCCTACAGCCTGTAGTAGCAGGCACTCTTGTGCTCTGAGGCCCAAGAAAAGAGGATATCCGTGGAGAGCTCTTTGCAAAGCCAGTTTACTCACACAATTATTCCATTTCCCTTGACAACTCTTATTGGGATCTAGAATTATATTTAACACTTTTCAGACAATCTTTGCAGAAAGATTCACCAGAGGACACCTCTCATTATGATTTATTTGCCTTTTGTGTCACTTGTATCCAGACATAAGCAAAATACTTCAATCTTCAGCACTCTGGATGGGCTTGTATTCAGTTAGAATGTGATTAATGCAGAAGAATACTACAGTCTGACTTGGAAAATGATTCACACACTGTGCAAACTTTTATCTTCAGTATGTCTAACCCTCATGGATGATTTAAAAAAAAAAAGAAATCAATGCTTCCTCTTCCCATTCCTTTTCCTACAGCATAATAAGAGTGCCACTTACTCTGTGGGAATGCAAAAGACATACTCCTTGATCTGCTTAGCCATGGAAGAGGATAAAATCAACGAGACCAAGAAAGCCACTCCAAAACTGTCCTTTCTAAGTTGGGGAACCAAAAATAGGCAGAAGGCTGCAAGCACCCTGTGCCTTCCCTATGCTGTAGCTGGAAGTTCTGAGACTAAGAAGAAACTTGATTCTCGCTTGACAGTCCTGAACATTGACAGTTCATTGTACTGAGTCTTTAAAGAGAAGAATCTGTTTAATGTGAAACTATTTCTAAATGTAGAAGAATCTTTGTGGATGTGCCAGAAACGTGAAACACATAAGGAAGGGGCTCGATACTAATCTTTTATACCTGTGTAAAAAGACTAACTCCACTGACATGAAGTAGTTACTATGCATTTACACCAATGTAGCTGGAGGCCAAACGGTGCAAAACTGTAACTTTGAAAACTAATTGCTTAGAGTCTGAACTTACATGTAGTGTTTGATCAGAATCAGAAGTAGTGTGGGAGGTATCAGGTAGGGTTACCATATTTCAACAATCAAAAAAGAGGACATGGGGTGCTGCCCTAGCCCTGCCCCCCTCAGAACTCCCCTACCCCCTACCTGTCCCCTCCTGAGACCCCCCACCCCCTATCTAAGCCTCCCTGTCCCCTGACTGCCCCAACCACTCTCTACGCCCCCTTCTCCTGACAGCCCCCCAGAACCCCCGACCAATCTAACCCCCCGTTCCCTGTCCCTTGCCTGCCCCAACCGCTCTCTACACCCCCTTCTCCCAACAGC
>NW_020664481.1:37171131-37276475 GCF_002925995.2 Terrapene triunguis | reverse complement strand
ACGTGGAGCCAAACACTGCCGCGCTGCTCTGCGGGGGAGGAGGGAGCAGGAGGGACTCTGGCTGCTAGAGGCCCCAGTGGCTGCGAGCGGCTTTCAATCAGGCCCAGCCGTCCAATCAGCCGCGCCGCACTCTGCATGAGGGGAAGGGGGAAATCCTGGACATTTCTACTTTATTAGAAATCCCCCCCGGACGGCCATTTAAAGCTGAAAAAGCTGGACATGTCCGGGGAAACCCGGACGGATGGTAACTCTAGTATCGGGGAATCATTTGTAAAAAAACAAACAAACCTTACTTTAGCTGAAACTGGACTCTTTTGGAATTTCAGTATGGGGGTGTTTTCGTTCATTTCTATGCACACTTTAGCTGACGGTTATTTATTACATATGATACTGTATATAGGGTAGTACTGGACATAAAATGAAGGATTTTTTTAAATATAAAAGTTAAAATTGCTAAGCATCAGTTTAAACTAAGGCTAACTAAAGAACAAATGACCAGAACAGACAAGTTTGTTATGATAGAACTATTATTCACTTAGGTACTGTGCAAAGGAACAATACAAGGCCTATGTACCATGTAGCTCGCACTTTGAGCCCTCTTGAGTGTTTTCCTTCTACATTAGTGTGAATTTCACTGTAGGAAAAGAATAATTGCAATAGCTTAACTATCAAAAGGAGATCACATTTCAGCTACAAAAGAGTTGGACAACACTAATTAAAAAAAAAAATCAAGATTCACTTTTAATGTCTTGTTAAATTAATTAGAAACAAGATTTGCTCCCAACTTGAAATTATTTAACTCGCTAAGTACAAACTTTTTGTATTATTAGCCTTGTTAAAATGAGTGAAAGTTGTGTATAATCTCACACTTTTACAGCTAAAATAATCGAGTCAAAATATACAATTTATGACGACACTTTAAAAGTGTGTAATTTTAAAATGGTCTTTAAGTCACTCAGCCATAAATCATTATTTATTATATAGTGCCAAATGAGAGCTAGGTGCTTTATGGACATATGAGAACAAGGGCTGTGCTTCAAAGAATTTACAATCCATATTGAACTAAAAAAGCAAATTGGGAAGCCATCTAAAGTGTAACTGTGTGTTAATTTCCTTATGAGAGAGGATTTGTTTATATATTTTCTGATTGTTTTAAAGTTGCTAACACTGTAGTGTTAGATTAAGATGCTATCTACAGAGTAGATATATGCTGTTTGATACTCAAAACACTAAACAATAATGGAAAAAAGTGTGTACCATGCACATTTTGAGACACTGTGGGTATAATCTTTCACTTGTGTTTGGTTTTGTGTTATATGATAGATGTAAATATGTTAAATTTAAAAGCTTATTTAAGAATAAAAATCATGCTGCCATTTAGTAGTGGCTTTTTTCATTCTTTACAGATTGGATGAAACAGTATAACTTACAAAAGTTTCACTGTTGACTTCGTTTTGAAGCTATGTGCTAGCAGACTCATGTTCATATAGTTTCTTCATAAAGGATAACATTGAATTAGCAGACAACTTTCTCAAGTTAGACTTTCATTGTGCAATATTGAACTAACCCTATAAAACTAGTATCGTTACAAGATAAAGTATTCTAAAAAATTTTCAGAGTCTTGAGTTATTTTGTAAAGGTTTGTCATCTTCAGTTTTATTCATTTTAATTTTATAAGTGCTGCAAATCACTTATTCCGTAAGATGTTCACTTTCTCTACTTTGAATTAGATTGAGTCTTTCCTAGACTGCCAGAAGATGGCAAAAGATTTCCAATGGACACAGGTAATAGAGCTTTTATATTTATGCAGGCTACAGTCACTAAGGGGTGATATAATACAAATTGTTTAGGTCTGACATTCCATGCAGTAGAATTCAATATACTCTGTTGTAGGAGGATACAGCAATAACCCTCAGCCTGACAAGATAGTGCTCACATAAATATTTCCCTCTTTTGGGCTTACTTTGTCTTTTATAATTTAAGCCTATTACCAGGGTAAACAAAACAAAAAACCCAAACCAGTCTTTTTGAAAATTGTTTTCATCAAATTTTTGACCCATAATTTGGACCTCAAATATACTTTCACTCCATGGCTAAATATCAGACACCCTTCTCCCCTCAAATACCAACTCATTTTTCATAACTTTTACAATATTTTCTGGCAACTCATAGGAGACTCATTATAGCTTATCTCAGATAGTTGATTTTTAAGTGACCAAAATCATTAGGGTTTACCTTACCAATTCCACAGCAAATTGCATTTGAAAAATAAAGTTCTGTTTGTGCAACACAAAAACTGTGTCCAACATATGTTTAAAGATTACTTTGGGGCTAAGATCCTTACAAGGATCACTCACAAGGAATGTCTATGGCTGTTACCAAATGTTGGAAATACAAGTTTTATAATAGATTAGCAGCTCAGCCCATTAGCACTAATAGTCACTGCTCTAATTACCTACCTTCTTGATTTATTTAATCTACTGAACAGCCAGCCGTTTGAAATATTTAAAAAGTGCTTGTCCTGCAGTACCAGTAGATAAAAGATTGCCAAGCAATACACACATCACAGCGTACAACAGAAAGGTTTTATAGCCCCACAGTCTACTTAAGGAAAGTGTGTATGTGGGAAGAAGTGAGAGAAGGGACAATGAACGTGTATTTACATGAGATTTAAACTCGCAGAAGCAAGCCCCAGAAGTGCAATAGCTTGTTCCATAGTTCCAGGAATCATTGCCATTCAATAATTTGAACATTTAGGGCTAGAATGAAAGTTACTCTCATCCACTAGTAAGGAGTCCATACCAGTAATTGCTTTCCCTCTATACTAGATGGTGCCTTGGGTGGGTGTGAAGGGGTCCATTCCCTGCTCCTTCCTTGCCACTCTCCACCCACCTGCATGAGAGGGGGGAGCAGCAACCCTGCAAAGGCTACTTTCCCCCTACACAGACCTGCAATGCAAGTAGCCCACCTTAGACAGACTTCATAACTGGTGTCTGGGGCAAGAGACAATTTTGCTCTAAAAGAAATGGAAGGACAGGGAACCTCCATTGACAATTAAGTCCAAGGTAGCCAGGAATGCACAGCAACCCTTTCCTTTATAGGAAACTATTTCAGAAGGGCTGGTAAAGGGGAAAGGAAGTTGGACTGTGAAATTTTATATTCTGTGGCGGATGATGTTGGCATGCCGATAAAGCATTATAGTTATCTTAATCCAGAAAACTAAAAGGTATGAACAAACATCCTAGTATATTGGACATCTTGCAATAAGGAGGAAGTAGTATGATAATATCTGGCAGGTTATTAGAAAAGGGCTCTATTCAAATGACCATGGAAATTTAAAGCCTAAGAAACTGCAGCTGAACTGCTCAAAGCAGCCTCCAAAGTAATAAAAGCATAGGTTCAGTACTGCAGCTCATACTCATGCTAGTTCCATTAAAGTGAACCGAACAAAATGGCATGACCAAGGGCTGTAGGACTGGGCCCTAAATGAGGTTTATAGAAAAGAAAAAAAAAACAACAGCGCAGACACAAGGGAATAGCACACAACTCAAGTGTTCATGCACAATGAGAAACTCAAATAATTCCCTGACAACCACCATGAAACTGCACTCAGAACATGAAATATAAGGGGCCAGATCACAACATGGTTTAAATGCAGCTACATCCACGTATGTCTGCTGAAGATTTGGCAATGCAAGCAGAGTTTGGGGGTGGGGAGAAGACAGAATATGTTGTGTGTGTGAAGCTGTAACATAAGTAGAGGGCTGAAATCTCAAGATCCCTGCTCATCTCTTTTTAGTTGCTGATTGGGCGTGACAAGGATGCCTTCAGCATAGACACTAAGTGGAAATGGAGTCCATCCTTGAATTGTTCTTTAAAAATATAAATCAATTCCACCTAGAATAGGACTCAAAGATTACTCTCCACTTCCAAAGGAGAAAACCCTCATGTTTGTCTGAGATATTAATGAGCGAATGTCACTTTGTCTGTGTAAAGAAAGCATGAATTTGTTGTGCTATTGTTTGTCCTACTACTAGCTCGAGGTCCTGGACAGATGCATTGCAAAGCTGGTGGATGCTTACAAATTGCTGTAGTAGAAGCAGAGCTTTTGTTTTCCCAACTCCTGGAATCTGCTGGACTGTCCGAAGTATTGATGCCTCCACTAGCTGGGAACATTTTTTATGAAGAAAGGGGTTACTAGTGTGATCCTTACTTTGCTCATGGACCTGAAACAAAAAGAAAAGTAGAAGCTGAGCTCCATTTATTTAGCGGAGCCCTGGTTTCTGTTTTTCTTAGAGAATTTCATTTAGGTTAAAAAGGAAACTCTATAATCACTTCCATCCATTTACCAGTTAATATGCACTTTTCCAGAGTAACATGTAATGTAACTGTAAGTGTAAATGCTAGAACTTAGCTGAGAAAGACAGAGCCATGAGAAATATTAAGGGAAGAAAAGTGGAGTTATACAGTCTACTGGCTGGGCTAAGATAACAGGTACAGGAGGACAAAAAACAGGGCAGACCAGAGGAGGGTAGTGACACCTGGCAGCCAGTCTCAAAGCATAGGTCTCAACTTCGTTATTTGCATTACTGTAGCAACTAGGAGACTAGTCACCTTCTTCATACTCATCCATTCTTACTTCTATAGTCATGGGGGAAGGATGGAACAAGAACAGAAAAAGTCACTGACACTGATGCTGCAGACAACACCACAGTCCTGGACTGAAAAATACAAACTTTGGGCTGCCCTCCCCTCACACTCCAAGCAATAGATTTTTAAGTGGTCAGTCTGCAAAAGACTAAGAAGTCAAAATTTAGGTATATAGTTGATTTTACAAGGTATGCAGTGTTGAGAGTTTGAGGGCAGATCGTGTATTATTTGTTGGTTTAACTATTCAAAGGCTTCATCTGCTATAGACAGGATGTATGAAGTTTTGCATGAATTAAGAAAAAAAAAAGAGGAATGTCACTGGACTATGCCTCAGTAGGACACTCAAAGCAAATATGCAACATAATTGTTTAAAATCTATTTTGAGTGCTGATCAGTCATCAGTTCATGTTGATTAAAATGCAGTCCTTCTCTTAAGAAGGACACAAAAGTGGCATTTTGGGGTTTCATATTTAATGTAGTCCCAAGATTTCCCAATTAACTGTTCAAGTTTACAAAAAAAAAAAAAAAAAAAGTTTTATAACGTCAGCCCTGTAAGCACAACCTGAGGTCCGACATGTTCTTTTCATTTCATTCAGCACTTTTAATAAAGGTTCTAAAGCCAAACAACATCCTCACTACACCTGTGTAACTTTATTGTCTTCAGATTTCTCATTGATAACTGTGCAAACTCCATGGTCTTCAGTTGGTTTTCACAAGGGTAACTGATTGTTCTGTAATTCAAGATTAGTACATGTTTCTGTTGATGGTGCACAAGAAGGAACAGAATCCAGCTTACTCTCTCCAATACATTGGCTTTGAAATATTAGAAGGAGCAAAAACCAGTATAAAAGATTATTTCAGACACAAAGGGAAGCAAATGTGACCCTGAAAACACACTGGGAGCAGTCAGTTTTCATAGTAAAACTAAATTTTACTTACATCAGGTCAGTGTTGTATTTTCTCTATTGAGGCTTTCATTTTTTGGGCTCTGCTCTGAAGTAACTCAAAGCAGAGCTTTGTCTTACCTGACCTTTATTACCAGCACGTCAGATTTCTCAGCTGATTTCCTCACAATGAAGTGCCTTTGATTGCCTTACCAAAATGATTGGTTAAACATATATTTCCCATTAGTTTAGATGAAGGCCTGCCAAGTCTCAGAGAAAAATCTATTTGTTTCCTAATACGAATTAGCACTCTGATCCCACCATCTGCTGTTTCCCAGTACGTCAGACAACAAATAAATGAGCAATTGAGCAGGTGGAAATATAGCAGTGAGAGTACCAAATCTTAGAGACAACAAATATAAAGACAGGTATAGTACTCCTAGGCTGAGAAGACCTCAAAGCCCTAAACATGCACATACTGGTCAAAGAAGTTCAGTGAAGAAAGCTTGCTGGCATATTCTAATGGCACCTCAATGCATGCCCACATGGGGAATCCAAATTCAGTTTCCCCCAAGTTTGGCCCCTTGCTTCTTAAAGTGACAGGTGGTAGGAGTGACAAGGAGGGAGCGATATGTTATTTTTGAGTGACCTCTATTCCACAGTCAATGCGCAAAGCAGAGTTGAAAATACAGGAGAGGATCATGTGTAACTCTTAACTTTGAATACAAGTTGCTGAGACATGAAAAAAGCAACACATTTTCAGGCTTAATCGATGTCTGCTCACTGACACAGACACTAGTACTTACTAGCTGAATAATAAGTTGAGATGCTTCTCCCTGATTGGCCACCGGAAGCAATGTCATTCCAAGTTCTAGCACAATAAACTTCTGCACTGCTGGAAAGTATTGATCACTTATCTGGGTTTTTTCAACTATCACAATCCCATGAAGACTGCTGGCCTTTGATAAAGAAAAACAACAGTGAGGGGAAACAAGTCTTACATCTAGCGATACTTCTCCAAATGGTTAAGCAACAGCTCTGCTCATCAGGGAGTCAATATTGAAGAAGGTGGAGAGGGAAATGTACATCAAACCCCTTTTTTCACCAGCCTAAAAAGGAGTCAATGACCCACAGGATTTGCTGCAATACTTTATTTGAAATTCTAGAAAACAAGAGTGCTTAAACAGATTTAGTGGATGTTTAAGTCAGTTTTCAGATGGAAAACTTTTTTTACTGAATTTAAGTCCAATAGGATACAAAATATTAATCAAAATCTGATTATTAGAATGTTTTCCATTTTTGAAGTTTAGGATAATGAATTGAATTCATTATTAATGTGGATTCTTCTATTAATGGATAATAACCACAGGTTTTCTAATGGGAGCTTTTCCTTCTCCCGCCTTTAAAAAAAAAAAAACCTGTGTGTGTGACTTACATTTCTAAACCGAACAAGACGTCTTTTGAAGCTACTTCCTGCCACCAAATCTGCTTCCGAAATATACAAAATGCAAAATCTGTTTGAAAGATGAAAATCCACAAGTCCTAAGCCATCTTCAAGAATTAGCTTAATTTTCCCTTAAAAATAAGATTGTAAAAAGAAAATTGTAACAATAAAACCTAGTCTTATATTGCCTTGACAGATATTTTTTATTAAAATACAGGAACTTCATGCTCCAGTCTTGCAAATACTTATGCATGTGGTTAAGTCCCACTGACTTCAGAAAGCTTGTTTGACTTTATATTGCATGCCTTACAAAAGTCTTCATTCTCTTCTGACTACATATTTTGAAAATTGGTGTCAAACTGTTTCCCTTAAAAAACGGAGGCCCCAATCCTGCAAAAATTTGTTATTTGCATTACTGTAGAGCCTAGGAACCCTAGTCATGGACTAGAACCACACTGTGCTAGGCACTGTACAAACAGAACAAAAAAAAAAAAAAAAAAAAGACCCTGCCCCAAAAAGCATACAACCCAATATAAAACCCGAGAGATGGCTACAGACAGGAGAGTACAAGGAAACAGTGAGAGAATCTTGGTCAGCATGATAGGCAGTGCTCTCAGCACACCAGCAATCTAACTGCCATGATTTTTGTGTAGGCATCACAGCAAAGGAAAGTTCTAAGGAGAGATTTGAAGGAACACAATGAAGTGGTTTTGCAGATAATTACCAGAGCATGAGGGGCAGCATGAGAAATAGCACAAAGGTGCTTGTTTGAAATTTTAACAAGTGGCTGGCATCATGGGCTGACTGGGGGCAGGAAAGGACATATTGATAGTGAGATATGATAGGTAAGGTGGAGATAGGAGGGATGCAAAGAGCAGTGACACAGTCAAAATGACAGGCTAGGAAAATGATTTTGCAGCAGCATTCTGAATGGATATCAGAGGGCAAGACTGCACTTCTCAAGGCCAGAGAGCAGGATGCTGCAGTAATCAAGACACAAGATGTGAGAGCTTGGATGGCAGTTTTAGTTATGTGGATGACTGTGACCACCAAAAATGGAAAGCACACCAACGAGCCAGAAAAGCTGATCTGAGAGCCAAGGAAAGGGAGGCAGAAACCTGTAGCATTTTACAGTGGCACTGGTAAAATAGTTTTAAGTGATTTTTAAGTGAAAAGGCTGGGAACAGTCAAAGAAAGGTTACAGTTTTATTATTTTGTTTATTTTGGGAAAGAACTAGAACAAAGGAAAGCATAGCGTCAAGATGAATAAGGAGCAGAAAAGGCCAGAGACTGAACCCCAAGGGCTCAATTTGACTCTAGAAACAAAAGATGACTTTAAGATACAAAAAAGACTTTTCGTATGTCCTTAAGTTATCTTTCACCTAAGCAGACAAGGAAAACCAACACCTTGGACCCTGCAAGGATCCTAGTTAAGAATTAGCCAGCTATTGAGAGGAAAGGAAGATGGGTGAAGAAGCTACCTTGAACAGACTGTAACTTGTTAAGGTAGGTTTTAACCATGAGAAAGTGTATTTTTACTTTTGCTTCTGTAACCAATTCTATCTTTATTCCTTCTACCTGGTATCACTTAACTTATGTCCTTTCATTAATAAACCTGTTTTATTTTTTATTATAAACCAACTCAGTGCAGTGTTTGAAGGGAAGGGTGTGTTAACCCCAGTTAAGTTAATAAGCTGTAATGTACTGACTCTTTAAAAGAGCAGAGAACTTAATATCTTCTGCAAATGTATAGTGATAAGTGCTGTGCCTTGCAGAGTGACATCTCTGAGGAGCTCAGGGGCTGGAATTCAGTGATTGTTACCTGCTAGGCAAGGGTTAAGACTGGTAGAGTCTCGAGGAATATGCTGGTAAGGAAGACAGGCTGGTGTTGCAAAGAGCTGACAATCTAATCTACAGCAAAGCTCACTCTTGGTGAGGCAGAGAAAACACAGTGCCTCACAGCTCTGGGTATCCCCAGCAACATGTTACGATAATCTGAATTTGAGGACCTAGAGAGGTCCGAGTCGAAAAGGACACCCAGGACATGGATCTGAGTGACAGGCAGGATGGTAGTGTTGTCCACAGTGATCAATAAATGAGGTAGCAAGGAGATGTATGCATGCGGAGCTTAGCTTTAGCCAGGTTGAGCTCAGTCAATGACTAGACATCTGCAAGATATCAGAGAGTCAAGCAGAGTTTTTAGTTTGGACAGAGAAGAAAAATCTGAAGTAGAAGTGTATCTGTGAGTTGTCAGCATAGAGATGGTAGTTTGTGTTTGTGGGTGAGACTACCCAGAGATAAGGTGGAGAAGGAGAAAAGAAGGGGACCAAGGACGGAGCCCTGTGAAACCCCCACAGAAAGCTGGTGGGGATGGAGGGGAAGAGAAAGATCATCTGAAGGAGTGATTATAAAAGTAGAAGAACCAGGAGAGGACAGAGTCACGGAAGCCAAGAGAGGACATATTTAAAAAACAGCACAGTCTACAGTGTTGGAGGTAGCTGACAAGCCAAGGGGGATGAGGATGCAGTACTGGTTCTGTGATTTGGCTAAGAAGAGGTAATTAGAGAGTTTGGAAAAAAAGGGGTTTCAGTTGAGTGCAAGGGGCAGAAACCAGAGCGGAGAGGGTCCAGGATAGAACTGGAGAAGAGAAGCTTCAAACAGCAACTGTAAAGAGCTCCATTCAATGAGCTTAGAGATAAAAGGGAGAAGGGGTGATAGATGGAGAAGCACGTGGAGTCAAGGGCAGTTTTAAGATGGGAAAGACTGAAGTATGTTTGCATTGTGAGGAGAAAGAGTCAGAGGGGAATGGGAGGCTGGCATTACTCGTGTTAACTTTGAAAATATATAGTCAAAGAATGGGGGCTCTCTTCAGTAAAGCACATTTTGAACAAAAAACAAGCATTTTGTTATGACTTTCCACTAACTTCTATGTGATTCTAAAAGTATCTCCTAAATATGACTTGATCCTGAACCTAGACACACTAATGTGGTCTCTATACCCAGGTAGAGCCCAGGGACTTCAATGGGGTCTACCCTCATGGATCCTTTTGCAGGACTTGGGCCTATGTTTGTAAAGAATAGAATTCTAATACACGTTACTGGCAGCTTCTCATTTGTATTGCACAGAGAGTGAGCGTGACTGGACTGAAGCTAGGATATGGAAAACAATGTTATGATGGACAAATGGGAACTTTTAAGCCAGTACAATTGCAGTTTACTTTATTTTTAAAATTCTATATAAGACAAAGCTGATTGCTTGATTAGCTGGAATCAGTATTAAAACCACTTTGAAAAGAGTTACTCTACATGTAGACTAGTTTATATATTTTTGTGCTCTATTTACATGCTTACCTTGTAATCCTTGAGCTATCTGTGACCCTCTCCATTTCTCATTTCCAATCACATGTCCGTAAGGGACACTAACAGCTCCTGCTTCATCAGGAGTGGTTTCTTTTGCTGTCATTTAAACTCCTTTTACATGTTATTTACCAGCAGCTAAACAGGGGAATGTGAAAAATGTTATTTCATCCCTTACCACCCAGCCTCAAAATCCATCCAACAGTCTAGTCTGGCTGCAATCATCTACAACAGGTTCTAGCCAGTCCTTCAAAATGCACTATATTAGTTGGTTAAAATAAGAAAACAGGAGAGGAAGGATATTTTTGTGGTTCAAACACAGGCCTAGAAATCAGGAGAGGTAGGTTCTGTTCCCAGCTCTGCCATCAATTGAAAAAAAAAAACCCCAAATTTAAAGTTCAGCCCCACAATTTCATCTATCAGCCTTCAAAAGCTCTTCCAATTCCTTCAGTTGTCTCTAAAAGTTTTTTTGTATTTTTAATAGAAAGGTCACTGAAGAAATATTTGCCAACGCCAAGTGGTCAAAAATCCAGAGTCAGGCTCTCAGAAATGAGATTAGCGTAAACTATATTTTTTTAATTTTGTCCTCTAGTTTTGAGCCTTTAGGGCTCACCTCACCTTTCCAAGCTGCAACCATGAGGGCTAGCAACATACTTAGGTTGCTCTGTAATCACATGACTCCAAGCAACAAGACTAAGAAAAAGCACCAAATATCCCATGAGTCAGTGATGTTGGGACTTGCAGCTGTGCCAGAGAAGACAACCAGTCTCGCAGAGAGAGACATCCACAGCACATACATTGCAGGACCCTTCCCGAGTGCCTAGCAGTAGTTCACACTGGGAGTAGGGTGACCAGACAGCAAGGGTGAAAAATCGGGACGGGGGTGGGGGGGAAATAGGAGCCTATATAAGAAAAAGCCCCAAATATTGGGACTGTCCCTATAAAATCGGGACATCTGGTCACCCTAACTGGGAGTGTCTGTGCCTCAGTAAGGTGAAGGCTTGTACTGACGCCCACAGCGCTCTGCACCTGCTGCCGTGAGGAATCATGGCCTCAGCCGTGCGGCAGGGCAGGGGCTGGATAGTGCACAGGGGCCCCGGGCTCAGTCCGCCCCATCAGATAGGAGAGGGCAGCAGCACACGCCCCAGCGCGAACCATCAGGGAGGTTTAAGGGGGCCGGCTGGTCACGACGCTGGGGCTAAAGCGCAGTCGCTTACAGGAGCGCCGTGGGATTATCACCCCTCCGTGGGAGATCCGCTTTCGAAGCCCCCGCAGCTGCTTAGCTTCTCAGAACGGCCGGCCTCGCCGTCCCGTGCCGCCAGAACCACCGTCCTCTGCTTACGCTGCAGCCAGCAAACCAAACCAGAGCGCCTGCTTCACCCGCGCCAAATGTCGAAGATGATTGACACAGGCAACCACCAATGGGAGTCGAGAATCGCCAATAGCAAACGCGGGGCGGGAAGGTAGACATCAGTAACGGCTGAGGGTTGCTAAGGGGAGCGGAAGGATAAGTAAGGCCAGCGCTGATTGGCTGCGGCTTTCCCTTTCTCCAATCAGGCACGCTGTTGTTGTAAAGCCGGTTGTGAAGGGACAGCTTCTGTGAGTGGAGATGGCCGTGGTAGCGGGGCTGGTCCCAGTCTGGCTCTAGTCTCCCCTCCTCAGCCTGCGCTTATGGCGCTTAGTTTCAGGAGAGGCCGGACGGGCCCCTTTGTGAGTATTATCCCGCAAGTCCGAGGGGGTCACAATCCAACGGAGGGGACCCCGGGGGGCGTGGCCGGTGCGCGGGTGGACGCCCCCCGCAGTGCTGAGCAAGAGGCGGCCGAGCTACGTACAGTCCGGCTTTAGCCTGGCCCAGGTGTCCCCAGAGGCTGGACCTGCCCCTTCTGCAGAGACCGTGCTGAACGTGAAGCACTTCCCAGGCCCGTGACACCAAACGCGAATCCCGTTACATGAGGGTGGCCATAGTCCCACGTAGGAGAGGCCTGGGCAAACCGTCGTTATCCCTTTTCTGAGTGAAAAGTTCAGCAGCATTTTCGCTTGTCTCTAGTATCTCCTGTGAAAAGGGGAACCGTCTAAACCCTGCAGATCAGCTGCTCTCCCTCCCTCCCCCCCGCGAGGCAACGTAAATCTCATCATGCCTGGCGCTAACCTGACGTTGAAATTGAGGGTTGGGTGGTTTGTTCAATGTTCAAAACCAGAAGACTCGCCCCAGGGTGCACTGGATGATCAGGGGGCGTTCTGCACAGGAGTGGTTTGGCATCTTGGAGGAGAGAGTAAATAAGGCCCACTCCCTCTTCACTCAGTTCTTTAACTACCCCTTCTCTCTCCTGCTCCCACCCCCCCAAATGCCACTCTGGGTACCCCACGGCCAATCCCAACCTATCATTCACCTTTGGGGCAGGAGAGAAGTGGGGATACCAATGCAGGCTGGGGCAATAACCACTTGTACAATGTAGTGATGCCTATAGACTTGTCATGCTGCCTAGACTTGTCCAGGAAACACATGTGTACTCACCTAGCTTGTGCTGTTTCAGCAGCTGAGTTGATAATAGAAATTTAGATTGCAAAGACTGCTTGAATTCACAAAAAAACAGCAAACAACTTTTTTTTTAAAACTGATTCGGACACCTGCATTCTTGGGTTTCAGAGAACATTTAGAATGCACATTAAAATTTATTTTTTTCATTATGAGAATAAAAAAAACCCGAATCGTTCAGCTTTTTGTTGCTTTCTTGCTGCTCTGGGTGGAGTACTAGCTTGCTATTCACACTGGTACTGTTGCCTCTTAATAATAATAGGAAGACCTCTGTACTAATTACCAGACCATTAAATGTTTCACTTAAAAAAAAAAAATAGGATGAGTCATGTCAATTCAGAACATTGGCTATTAAATCCAGGATCTGGAAGCAGTGACCTCTACTTGATTATTCAGTGAAGGAGAGAGTTTCTATATTGCACCAACTCAGGAGCTAGTAAATTAGTACAATTGCCTGAAAAGGCAAAATTCCTTCCCAATTTGTATAGCTGTCAGTTTACTCCCACACCAAGATAATAAAAGGACATTTAAGGATCAGAACAAATTCCCTTCAGCTGAAATCTTAAATACATACCCCCGTGTACTCCCCAAAGTAGTGAAATTTGCCCAAAGGGTTGGGCCCTGGTACAGCAAACTCCCTTGCAAAAGAGTCACTAGTGCTAGCTCTACTCAACAAGTACTAAGCATTACGCAAGTCTTAGGCGCTACTTCATAACATTTCCCCCCCATTCAAACTAAACTTTGACTGGTTTAATTTTAATTTCTTTCCCCATCTCCTCATGTTGCTCTGTCTGGTGATCCCTTGTGACTAACTGAAGAGGTAGTACTGATAGACCCTTCAACTAGTGGCCTCTATATAGTCATCTTCACTAGAGGAAGGATCACGTTGTGGTAATGTTGGGGAGGCAGAGTTTAAAATTTTTGGAAGAAACACGTTCTCTTTTGGCACCACTACCCCTACACATGCACAAAAAGTAGTGGTGGTAGCAAGTGTGCAGTTTAGAACCTTACTTTTGTGACTTGGGAGTAATGGGAGAAATACACTTGTGGGATTTGAATGAATCACAAACTGTTGCCTAGTAGTAACAATTATTAATATAATTTAAAAATCATATTTAGAATCTCTTGAAATCATCTATGGACATTAATTTGCATGTAAGTGTTCTCCCCTTTTGTGTTATTTTGTATAGTAAGTGTACATGTTCAGTTTTGTGTTGTTATCCTTCAGATCATTGCCAACTAACTTTATTTTAAATTGTCTAGAAACATATAGCTCATGGCCTGGTCCCTGCTGCTACCATAGCTCCTAAACCTGCAGTTCCCCGCACCCCTCCCCCTCGTAGTCCAAACCCTTCTCCAGAAAGGCCCAGGTAGGTTTTAAAGTTACTTCTTTTTCCTCTCTTAAGTATCATTAGTTACAGTGGAATTACAATAATCAGTGTAGTAGAACTGCATGATTAGAATAATTGCATATCTATACTGTAGCTCTTTTATGTAACCCTTTTCTCAAGCGGAATATATTTTCTGTATAGGACAATTTGTTTGTACTACTAAGATCTATATTATTCTCCCCTTCCCCCAAGCATTCTTAATACCAGAATAATGCCAAGGCCATATCCTGTAGCCTTTATGTACATGTAACTCCAATTGAAATTACTAGGAATTGTTACATGCAGAAAGTCTATTTTGGACTATTTTTTGTCTAAGTGGAGCTTGTTATAAGAACGGCCCTACTGGGTCAGACCAAAAGTCCATCTATCCCAGTATCCTGTCTTCCGATGGTGGCCAGTGCCAGGTGCCCCAGAAGGAATGAACAGAACAGGTAATCATCAAGTGATCCATCCCCTGTTGCTCATTCCCAGTTTCTGGCAAACATAATTCCTCTTAATTCCTATAATCAAGGATTAAATACAGGTGTGAGAAGCACTGTAATTTCTTGACAATTCCAAAAGACATTTGTTTTATGTTTTGACAAAAGTTAATTAATGTGTTATTCGAGTACAGCAACATTAAGTGGAGGTTGTTTGAGTTTCCATTTTCTTGTAGTTAGTCTAGCAATACAAAAAATCTGTTTCATGAAAACTGAGGATCTGGATATTCAATATTTAATGAAGGCCAGCAGCATATCAAGCATTCTAAATGTAGACAAAGGTCCCTGACCCAGCAGCTTTAAGTTTAAGAATGTGATGCTGCTGCCTCCACACAGGCAAAATTCCCATTAGTTTACTTACAGAGTGACTGCATTATCAGGCTCTAAATAAGAGCACCAGTACAAAAGAAGGCCCCAGTCCTGCAGTTCATCACATGCAGACAGGTAGGCAGCCTGACCCTGTGAACATGTGTACACAAAAAAAGTTGAGTTGAGTTCATAGGGGCTACTCATATGTATGTTTGCAGGATCAGGCCATTTAATGTTAAATAAACCTTGAACCTTGCCTTTTACACAGGCAGATTGATTAAATAGCCTGATTTTTTTGTTTTGTTTTAGGCCAAGTTCATGCCAAGCATAAGCAGTCACAACTTCATAAATTTCAAATAAGTTGCTTACATTTGTGCTGTGTTTGGATGAGTAATTGATTGAAAAATTAAGTTTAATTATAAAATCTTTTTATTACCTGGCTAACCCAGGTAAAACCACTTTTATGGTTTATTAATTATTACCAAGAGTGCCCAGATTATGAAACACTTATTACTATATGTCTTTGCTTCATCACTAAAATAAAGTAGTTTCTGTCTAGTAAACAGCTATGATTATTTTGTTACTGGAGTTTTCAGTATAATAGTACAATATTTTAAAATGGCAGATTTAAAAAAAAAAAAAGAAGTCATGAGACAAGTTCATAGGGTTTTTATAACTGCTTTCAAAATTTGACATATCTAGAAGTTTTCTTTAAACTACAAGCACTGATTGAAATGAGAGGTATATGATCAAGTAGTAGGTTTTTATTTGGGGAGAGGAATTTGTCATAAGGAGTGGAATAAGATTATTTTTAAAAAGATTATTGTTAAAGTAACTGCAAAAAAATGCAACCTCAGTTAAATCAGAATTTAGAAACCAAATTAAAATCTAAAAGAAAAAAATGTTGTATGACTGAATTAACACCAAAAAGCTGGTTTGAAGGAAAACAATTAAAAAAAAAAAAAAAAAAAAAAAAGAGCTTTCCTACTTCACTATACTTAGGTGCTGTCAGGACTAGTTTTAGAAGTACTGGTCTCCTCAAGTGAAGAATGCATTAATATCCCCACACTAAAGGAAAAAAAACTTTACAGTTTATTAAAGAATTATGTAATTAAAAAAAAATCACCCCTTCAACAGGTGCTCCTAAAATAGGTGTGAAAATAAGAAAATGAATAAAACATCCTTTGAGTTAGCAATGCAGACCCATGGTACCATATAAATGTTATAAGAAGTTATTTTTCTGTTCCTTTCCATTTTTAGTCCCCTACTGTAGTCCACTTTCTCTCCTTTCTCTACATTTTCCTTCACTCCTGGTAGTTGTTCTTCAGTCTTCTTTCTGTGTCAGTCCCCATCTGTTTCCCTCCTGTGTCTAGTACAGGGGTCGGCAACCTCTGGCACGCGGCTCGCCAGGGTAAGTACCCTGGCAGGCTGGACCAGTTTGTTTACCTGCCGCATCGGCAGGTTCGGCCGATCGCGGCTCCCACTGGCCGTGGTTCGCCGTCCCAGACCAATGGAGGCGACGGGAAGCCGCGGCCAGCACATCCCTCGCCCGCGCCGCTTCCCACCGCCCCCGTTAGCCTGGGACGGCGAACCGTGGCCAGTGGGAGCCGCGATCAGCCGAACCTGCCAACGCGGCAGGTAAACAAACTGGCCCAGCCCACCAGGGTGCTTACCCTGGCGAGCCGCATGCCAGAGGTTGCCGACCTCTGGTCTAGTATGTCCTCAGTCAACTCCAGTTCATTCTACCTTCTCTTTGGCCCTCAAGTTCTCTCTTTTCTTGTGATTTTATTTCACCTTTTTTACTCCGATTCCATTGTTTTTCCTCTCCACCTTCCTCATCCTTCCTCTCCTCACCCTTCAACTCCATCCCCCCAAAATACACTCCCTCTCCCTTATCCCAGTTCACAATCCTACAGCATTAGTTGCCAGCCTCAAAGTCAACAGCAGAAGCAGAGTAGGGAATATAGGCCCACCAACTACATGGCAGGACCTGGGGCACTCCTTACAACACATCACCTGGGGATGATAATGGGTACTGTGGAATGCTTGAGGCAGATTCTGCCCTTCGTTTCTTATGTGCAACTCCATGAAAGTAACTGAGATTTCTGTGCATGTGATGTAGAAAAGTGGGATATGGAACACATTTTTCACAGAATTCTGCAGTGCCTAGTTATAGCTGAGTTTATGCCTTAACTATCTTTGTGGGTTGGTGGTTTAAATCAGTTCCCTTAGTATTTTAAGATTTTTTTATTATATGATTGTTAAATCTTAAACTTTGTGCTATTGCCTAATTAGTGAAGGTACTTCACAAAAGGTACAGATACAAGTTTTGAGCCATAGAGAATACATCACAGTGTGTTTTATTTCACTGTTTTATTTTCCTTTCTTCTAGATCTGCCCTAGCAGCAGCTATTCTAGTGACAACTTTAACTGGGCGTACCGTTGCTATTCCCCAGCCTCGTCAACGATCATTTTCTGAAAGTGATACCAGCTGTTTAGAACAAGAGTGTTTTATTGAGCCCTATGCCACAGTCACTGAGCTCAAACTGGGGTAATGTACACTTCCTGTTTTAGCACCTCACATTGGAAATAAAATCTGAAAGTGATATGGTGGTACTCATAATAATCCCTAGCACTTAAGTTACTCATTTAAACTTATCTTTTCCCTTCAAGGTCCTAGATTGAGTCCAGAGTGCCCACCCATTCCCTTTCCCCCATTTTCCGTTTCATGTATGGCAGTGTTATAACCACAGACTCCAGAGGGGAAAGACTGAATAGTGCAGCAAGGCATACCAGTAAAAATGTGCATATGAATGTTTGCCAACTCACTCCCATTTGCACAATTATTCTTAGGGAATCATCTGAGTTGCACATAAGGTAGTTCCCTTGACCCATACTATATTCTCCACAGACTACTCCATATGTAGAAATGGTAGACCTCTCTTTCTCTGTCCCCAATCTGGCAGTCCCATAAAAATACACAGTTTCATGTGTCTAACTATCAGAGGCGGGGGATGCAAATACACCTCTACCCCAATATAACGCTGTCCTCGGGAGCCAAAAAATCTTACCGCGTTACAGGTGAAACCGCGTTATATCGAACTTGCTTTGATCCGCCGGAGTGCACAGTCCTGGCCCCCCGGAGCACTGCTTTACCGCGTTATATCTGAATTCGTGTTATATCTGGTCACATTATATCGGGTTAAAGGTGTATCCAGTTTCACTAGCATAAACAAGAGTGTGAACAGCTGAAATTCTGGACCATTGTGTTTGCTGTTAAAGAAATTTAATTGTCTTTTTTGGGCATCTGCTGTTGCATATATGTTCAGTGTGACCCTTTTAGCTTTACTAGCCTTTGTTCTTTGGAAAAGAACAACTTTGTATTTTAAAGTGTTCTCCATTTGCAGGCCCAATTGGAAGCATGATGATAGTGAAAGATCTCCTGTGCAGTCGCTGGAAGTGTCAGGCAATCCTTGTGAAGATGAGGACATGGACACATATCTTTCAGAGACAGAAAAAGAGCCAGAGCACAACTATCAGGGTACAGAGAAAAGAGAGGAAAGCTTCAGCAATGATGCTATTTATGCTGTTCCCTATAAAAATAAAAAGGTTGGTCACTTAGTTTCTTTTGCACATTTTAATACAAAATGTAAGAATCTGAATGTCTGAAAAAGGGTTATTACACCTTTTTCTACTATTCATACACATTGTTTCCAGTTTGCATTTTTCATTCTTGCCTCATGCTTCACTTACCTCTGATTGGAGTTCTCCAAGTTAGTTTCATTCAAACATTCACAGTCACCCACATTTCTGGTGATTTTGGGGTTTCTCTTATCAGAATGATTTAGAAGTTGCCAGGAAACAAATGTGGTATTTTGGCACCTTATTTTACATTTAATGAGGATGCATAATTGGCTGAGGAAAGCATGCAACCCTCAGTCCACATTTTGGAAGCAACATTTTCCACAGAGGCTGCAGTCCAACCTTATTTTACACCTGCAATTTTGCAGGCGCAAATGATAGTTTATAGGTATCTGTTAACGTGATATACAGCTGCAAATGTTTGTGGGCACACATCAGATAGTAATTTAAACGGTGTCGTTTGTACCCTGAGTTGTTTGCACTGGTAAGATTAGAAGCTCTTATTGAAAATTTGTCCCCAGAGTTTCACTGCTGGCTTATAAAGGTGTTCAATACACTGAGTATGAAACCTACACTTTAGACTGTGGAGAGGAATGGCGTGGAGAGCTCAAGTCATGTGAATTATAAACACTTTATAACTTCCAGAAATTGGAATAATGATTTGTATACATATAAACACACACACACAAACAACTACATTAAAAGAACATCACTGGTGCAAAATCAACCACTCAGAAGCTAGGAATTGCCAGAATTAAGGTTGCCTGTGCAATCTGAATTCATCTGCTTTGTGTGCATGATGATACAGTTTTTAATTACATTACATACTCTCTTTTCCACAGGACCTTTACCTCATTTGAGGCACAGAATGAACAGTGATCATTTAATGAGCAGCTATTTACTGTTTTGTTTTATTTTCATTGTTCAATGTGTAGTCTTGGGCCCTGTTTACTATATTGTATTCCAGGGTTTCTCAAACTTCATTTCACCGCGACCCCTTTCTGACAACAACAAAAAAAATTACTACACGACCCCGGGAAGGGGACCAAAGCCCGAGCCCTTCCACTCCGGGCGGGGGGGGTCGAAGCCAAAGCCCGAGCCCTGCCCCCCTGAGGGCTTCAGCCCTGAGCGGGTGGGGGCTGTAACCTAGCCCTGCCACCTAGGGCTGAAGCTCTCAGGCTTTGGCTTCAGCCCCAGGCCCCAGCAAGTCTGACGACCCCATTAAAACAAGGTTGCGACCCACTTTGGGGTCCCGATCCACAGTTTGAGAACTGCTGTGCTATTCAAATCTTGTGCTGAATTATTAGTTTCCTTATGGGCTTTTCTATGGCGCTCATCACTATATCCAAGTGCTTCTCAAACATTAATTTATCTTCACAACACCCCTGTGATGTGAAGGAGTAATATTATCCCCATTTTACAGATAAAGGGCTGAGGCACAAAGAGATTAAGGTCAAAAGCATCCACTAATTTTCAGTGTCCAATTTTCGATGTCTAGGACCTAATTTTTCAGAGATCTTAGCATTATATAGTACTTTGTATGTTTAAAATACAGCTCCCATTGACTTCAGTTGCCGCTGTGAGCACTCAGCACTTCTGCAAACCAAACTTCAGGCTATCAAGGGAGATACCCAGAAAATGAGAAACACACAATTAATGACCAGCTGTGAAAAAATTGGTTAGTATGACTTGCCTGGCATCACACAGGAATTCTATGGCAGAGGCAGGGATAGACTTGAGTTCTCTGGCCCAGCATTCAGCTGCCTTAACCACGAGACCATCCTTATTCTTCCTGCATTCCCCTGCCTCCTTTCCTACTTGTGCAACAAATGAGGCAGGGATCTTACAGTCAGCGACATTACCTTGATTCATCTGCAAAGCAGGTCTAGCTTGTGGACTGCCAGAGGCAAGGGTCCAGTGGAGAAAATAGTATTATGTGATTATGTCATTAAAGACTGTATCATAATGTGTACAGACAAGGCCAAATTAAGGTTGCACTGGTAACCCCTAATTCTGGCATTTCTTAACTTTAGGTCTTAACTTAGCAATTTCAATCACATTCTTTCAACATAAGAAATTATACAAAAACTAGGTTTTTAAAAAAGAAACACACACGGAAATCACATCATATTGATACCCAAATGGCATCATATTGACACCCACATGGTTTATCAGCAGGGTTGCATCATTTAGCCCACCTCACAGACCTCTATGATTTGAACTAACAGAGTAACTAATAGCAATAATAAGAGGTCATCCTCTCTGTGGACCAGTAATAGAGGGGGACGTGATACACTTTGCCATTGGATTTCAGAGATGTTTGCTGAAAGCATAGGAATGATGAGACTCTGAAATCTTGGATTCCATTGCAGGCTCTGAAGGGGAGTGGGCTCAAGTGACCACAGACCCTTCTGTCTGTCCCTGCTACCCTACAAACTTGACCCCTTCTATCTAAACCATTCCTATCACCTTTCCACTCCCAGATTCCCCTTTGATGCTCCCTCACCATTCCCAGTCTCCCCCACCCTCACCACACACACACACCCCTTGACTCCCCCTCATCCCAGCTCCTCATCCAATCTGTTTTGTCCCATCTTTCTGGCCTCCAGTAATCTGCCCCCTCTCTGGACTTCTCATTCAAATCTCAGTCTCTGTCCTGCACCTCGCTCCCTTGTCCCAGTTTCTTTGCCCGGCCAGTCTCAGTTCTCTCCCCAACCCTTGCTCCTCATCAGATCTGTTTGAATCCCCCCATACTGCTTCCTAGGCCCAGTCTCTTTGTCCAGCTGTTCCCAGCCTCCCGAGTCCCCTCAGCTCCTCATTCAATCTCAGTGCTCCCTTCCTCTCCAGCCATCTGGCTTTGAGTCTCTCTCCATCTCCTAGTCAGTCTCCTTGCCCAGCCCGTTTCAGCCTCTGCGTTTTGTCAACCTCAATCACCTCCCCCTACCCCATTGATGATGCTTATTTTTATGGGCCTGCCTATATTTGGAGGGACAGTAAGGGTTGGTAGCATAGTTTTAGCCATTCAGGTCCCCAAATAGTAAATACCCACTGAGGACCTGTGATTGTTTCCAAGTTACATTAAATCAAATAGCTTCATAGAGCCTTTATTAACCAGCAGAAAAAATAAAGCATCCTACTCTTTTAAGGACACCATATACCCACAACTGGGAATTCTCAGCCCTAATCAAGAGTAAAGGTATCTGTCAAGCCTTCCCTTAGCCAGATCCAAAATAAAAGAACAAAACAGTTTCCCACTCACTGTTTTCCCTACAGCAAAACACAGCTTTCTCCTGGGATCAAGATTTTCTGTACAGATGATTTTCCATGAGAGTTTTGGTCCAGTCCAGGAGCCTCCTCAACCTCTTTTTCTTCCTAGAAAGGAATAAGTCCATTTACTAATGCCTTCTATTTATTTCTTCCTGTTCTAATGAGCCCCAGCTGGAGGATCCACCCTTCATAACTGGAAGCCCTGGCAGTTTCTTTGGTGTGAGGAAGGCCCCTCTTTCATTTCCTCCACCTCAGGCTGTTAACTTGTTCCTTGCCTGATTGGATTTGGAGTCATTCCATCTTGGAAAAAAATAATTCTGTTTCTTGCAATATTTTCTCAAGACATAATAGGAAATAACTTATTATCTTGCATATAAAGGCATTTCAGGGAGCGTAATGACCCGTAACAACAAAACTGCTACTTTTATTAATCAAAATATAAGCTAAACAATACATTTTGTTCCTAATGTATTAGAATTGCCTGAATTTCTAGTAAATTTAAAACAATGTATGCATTGAATATTATTACTATGTCATCTCTAGCAACCAAGTGGCTCTTTTGTGCTCAGACACGTTAGGAATTGAAAATATATATGTTCAGCTGGAAAAGTTACAGATACCTGCTATAGAAGGAGTTTCTCATTCACCAACAAATGTAAAAAAAAATCTTCAATTTAATTGGAAAACTTGTTTGATTTACACATTAGACCCCATTTCCTGATTCTGCTTTCAGACCTGTTTTACATTAGTCCGTCCCCATTGATGTAAGTGGAATTAATCCTGAATGACAATGGTATAACAGAAATAGGAATCAGTTCCATCACCTTTGCTTTATGTAAATGTTGACATCATTTTATGTATATTTCTTAATTCAAGAAAGTCTTGACTCCTGCACCAAAGGATACATTCACTGGCCTTACTTCAGTTACAAAAAGATAACAGATATAATCGTGGCCATAAGGTGGAGCTGTTTCTATATTTCATGTTTTATTATGACAAAATATAGGGCGAAATCAAGTTTAAAATAAAAGAATTGCAGTTTCAAAGTAGTTTTCAATATTTTTACATTTATTTGAAATATATTTCCTGGAAGGTAGGTCAACTTTCATGCCAACTGTGATGGCTGGTTGGCATGAAAGTTGACCTACCTGCTTTTTATTGATGCACAAAGATAGTTAAAATCTACAAAACAGCATATTGGCAAAATTGCACATCACAAACCTACATAATGGTTAGAAATAGCATACCCCACTTCTTTAACTTGTCCAACTGAGTGAACATAGTACCTATTTGCTTATTATTTACTAAGATATATTAAGAGCATCCTTCCAAGCTCTATGCACATATACAAATAAAAGGATAAATAAAACCAAAACCTCCGTCACCCAAAGTCACTTAATGATATAGCACATTTTAATACCACACTTAGCTCATTTAATAAGTTAAGTCTTAATGCAACCACCACCACTAAATAATAATTTGCACTCAACCATTCCCAACCGCATACTTCAACCCACTCCTCCCTGAAAAGCCTGGGAAAATAGATGAGTGTCTGCAGCAGGCCCTGAAGGCCAAATAATCTGGCCTTTGTCAGAGTAGGTGGGAGGCGAGTTAGAGTCAAAGGGCCATCATAGACATGGAGCTGTTAGATTGAGTGTCTTTGCAGATGATCACAGTGTGCTTCAGTATTACCTGGAGGTACAAGGTAGTCCCTCTGGTAGTCTGGGCCCAAACCATTGAGCGTTTTACAAGTGACAGAACACTTCAAATTCTACCTGGAAACTAGTTGGAAGCCAGTACAGATCTCAGACTGTTAGTATAATGTTCTCAGTGCCTGTAGCACCACTTAATGTACAGACAACTATGTGCCATACCAACTTGTTTCCAAATACCTTAAAGTGTAGCCCCATGGACAGTACATTAGAATAATCTAATCTTGAGGTGATGAGTAATTGTAGCAAGATCCATATCCAATAGTTTGTGTGTGGGATGCATAGTTCTCAGAATCAAAATCTCTTTGGGGTTATTGTTTCAGCCTCGGGTTGAAGACTCAAGTGTCCAACTATTACTGATTTACTGTATGTTATAAAGATTATTTTTTAAACTAGAAGTACAAGAAATATCACTTTTACAAATATTGAAAGCTTAGCTATTGCTCCAATATCACAGTGATGAGCAGATAGATGCCTATGTGAGGAAGTGGAAATTTTTTGTAATATGTTTGAGTCCTATATGTGCCTCAGTTTCCCTCTGTATTTTGCATTCCCACCCAGTGAGGGGCAAAAGGATTAACACTGTTCCTGGAATAGCACAGGAGATATGAGGTGTATGTGTCACTTCCTTGTTGGGGTGAAATGACTGGGTTGTTAAGGAACTGGTTGAAATCAACCCAGATCAACAGAGGGTCCAGAAAGTGAATGATCTACACTCAACAGGAGGAAGCGCTGCCAGGTGGGGGTTGTGAACTGTGTGTGGTCCTGTCTGGATAACAGATGACTGGGAGGTGACCAGCCAAGGGATAAAGGGTTGGCTGCTCTCACCTGGGGTGAGAAAGATAGAGACAGGGACAGAGATGGAGTCCATCACAACTTGGCTGGAATGGACTATGGCTAACCTTTGCCTGTCTTTGCTAACCTAAGGACTTTCAGATTCTGTTTGCTGCCTGCTGTCTCTGGAAATACTGGGAGCTGAAGGGGTACAGTACAAGCCTCCCATGGGAGTCTGGCTTGGTTGGATCTGCTGCAGGGAGCCATGGAGAAAGACAGGGTTTGCTGGTGCCTAAAGGCCCAGTCTTGGAGGTTAGGAGCCTGCCTGTGCAGAACCATGTGGGTTCTCAGGGCCTGGCACACTAAAGGTATCACTCCCAAGGGACTGGTTACAAGCTGGGCATTCACCAGATCCTGTGGATCCGTGACAACATGCCTAGAGACTGAGAGATTTTGAATCATACAGCAGTTATCAGAAAGACCCCGCATCTTTGATTCCAGTAGATTTTTCCATGTCGTGGATTTGGATTGTCTGCCTATGAGAGAGAGCGAGAGAGCAGTGTAACACTTCTAGGGCACACGTAAAGTGCAATTTGGAGCTTTGTGCCCAAATGATATTAATAATTTAACAGACAGAAAGAAAAGTAACAGAGTAGATGAGAAGCAGCAAAATGCTATGTCTGTGAAAGGAAGCAAAAAATACCCTTAGGTGAAGCAGAGAGAGGGTAGTCAGTGAAAGGGCAGAGGAAAAGAAAAGAGAAAGGGAGAGAGAAGTGTATGGGATGCTGGTATGTACTTGACAGGTAAAACAGCTCAGACAATACAATCTTAAGGTATATTATATTCTTGATTCCCTAAATATGCACATAGTAATTTTATTGAACAGATGAGATATATTGTATACATGTTTTATGTATAATCAGTGAGTTTAGATACTGTATGTAACAAGTGAAAGGTAAGGTGCTTTTACAGACTTAACTGGGCAAAATAGAGGGACCATTACCTTGCTGTGAGCTAAGAAAATACCATAATTCTTTATCTACTGTTAATTACTGTTAAGATTTTCATGGATGTAAATCTAAAGGAAAAAAAAGTGGAAAATATGAACTTAAGACATTTCCTTGCAACGATCATTCTAAGGACTGGTTTGAGCATTAATGCTATAAATGTGTTGCATGCACTTGTGTGCCTGCAAATGTGCATGGATTGTTTTTAAGATGTTCTCTGAATTTCTATAATACGGTTACTTCTCTGTGATATTTTCATCCAGGTAAAGCTTCCAGTATCTTCTAGTGTTGATCTTGATGAGAATGAAATTTCATCCCATGAAGCTGCATTTCCGATTTTAGTAGACCAGTCAAATATACAAGTGGAAGGTAAACAAACATACTTTTAAAGTGATTTTTTTACTTTTTAACCTCCCAGGGTAACTACTAACTGTGGTATGCAACCTATTGCTTAAATCAGCCTCAGTACCAGATGACTGGAGGATAGCTAATGTAATGCCTATTTTAAAAAAGTCCCCAGAGGTGTTCCTGGCAATTACAGGCCTAACTTCCATGCCAGGCAAATTGTTTAAACTATAGTAAAGAACAAAATTATCAAACACATTGATAAACACAGTGTGTTGGGGAAGAGTCAATAGCTCTTTTGTAAAGGGCAATCATGCCTCACCAATCTATTAGAATTCTTTGGACAGTCAGCAAAGATGGACCAGGGTGATCCAGTCAATATAGTGTACTTGGACATTCAGAAAGTCTTTGAGACAAAGTCCCTCATCAAAGGCTCTGAAACAAATTTAGCAGTCGTGATAAGAGGGAAGGTCCTCTCATGGCTCAGTAACTGGTAAAAAGATAGGAAACAAGGGGTAGGAATAAATGGTCATTTTTCACAATGGAGAGAGGTAAGTAGTGGGGTCCCCCAAGGATCTGTACTGGGACTTGTGCTGTTCAGTCTATTCATAAATGATCTGGAAAAAAGGGTGAACAGTGAGGTGGCAAAATTTGAGGACAATACAAAATTATTCACAATATTGAAGTCCAAAACTGACTGCGACGTTACAAAGGGATCTTGCTAAACTGGGTGACAAAATGGCAGATAAAATTCGGTGTTGATAAATGCAAAGTAAATATAGTCCCAACTGTACATACAAAATGATGGGATCTAAATTAGTTATTACCACTCAAGAAAGAAATCTTGGAGTCATGGTGGATAGTTCTCTGAAAACATCTGCTCAATGTGCAGGAGCAGTCAAAAAAGCTAACAACATTAGGAGCCATTAGGAAAGGGCTTGATGATAAGACAGAAAATATCATAATGCCACTATATAAATCCAACACCTTGAATATTGTGTGCAATTCTGGTCGCCTCATCTCAAAAAAGATATATTAGAATTGGAAAAGGTGCAGAGAATTACAACAAAAATGATTACAGGTGTGGAACAGCTCTGAGTAGAGATTAAAAAGATTGGGACTGTTCATTTTACAAAATAGATGACTAAGCAGGGATATGATAGAGGTCTATAAAATCATGAATGGTGTGGAGAAAGTGAATAGGGAAGTGTTATTTACCACTTCACCTATCACAAGAACTAGGGGTCACCTGAGGAAATTAATAGGCGGCAAGTTTAAAAAAAAAAAACCCCATAAGGAAGTACTTCTTCAAACAGTGCAGTCAACCTGTGGAACTCATTGCCATGGATTGTTGTGAAGGCCAAAAGTATAACTGGGTTCAAAAAAGAATTAGACAACTTAATGGAAGATAGGTCCATCAATGGCTATTAGCAAAGATTGTCAGGGACGCAACTCCATGCTCTGGGTGTCCCTAAACCTCCAACTGCCAGAAGCTGGAACTGGATGGCAGGGGATGGATCATTCAAAATTGCCCCATTGTGTTCATTCCCTCTGAAGCATCTGGCACTGACCAGAGACAGGATTCTGGCCTAGATGGACTATTGATCTGACCAGTATGGCTGTTCTTATGACTTCAGTAAGGCCAGGATTTTTACCCAAAACTTTGCCTTCATACAAATTTGTATTATCTGAAACTACTTATATGTGTCAGTCTATTTATACAGCCCTACTAAATAGCCATCCCCAAAGACTTGAGTAAAGCCTTTATTACTTTACTTTCTTCTTTATTTTTCCTATCATTAACATTTTTCTGCCCACTGAAGAACTTTCAGTTTTAATGCTTACTATTTTCAGTGACTGTTTAGGTCATGTGACTCCTTATTTTATTTAGTGATATTGAGAAATCTGTATTCCTACAACAGCAGTCTAATCAGGTCTTTACAAAGAGCCGAGCCAGTCATCCAATTGTCAAGAAACCTGTTTCTCAGTAATAACCCTACTTAGACTATCAACTGTTGTGGACATCAGGATTCATAAAGCCATGACTGCTCTAATACTAAGTCAGAATGCTATATTGAAGCAGGTGGATGTTTTTTTTTTTTTTGTGAACTGTTCAAATCTGAAACATTTGCTTCTGAATTTTTCTGTTGTCCAAGGTCTCCTGGAAATGGTTGTACATCATGGGTGAAATCCTGGCCCCACTGAGGTCAATGGGAGTATTACCATTGGCTTTAATGAGTCAGGAATTCAACCTAAAGTTGTAGGCATGTTAATGTCAGTAACTTTTCACACATTTCATTTAATCAATCAGGTCCTTGTGACTTATAGGACTTGCAGTCTCCAGTGGATCCCAGGGCTTTGTTGTATTGCTGTTGCATGTGCTCAGTCCCACGGAAGTCAATAGGAGTCGTGTGTTCAGCAGTAACAGGAAAGAGCCACTAGAGTTTAATTTTCTCTTGCTCCTAGTGCAGAAAAAATAAGATTTTGATGTAAGTTTTATGTTTTTCTGTGGGAGCAGAGTCAAAGGCAGTATTAGTTTGGAGGTCAGGACTGATAACACACAAAATGTATTTTGCAGTAGTTTGTATTCCATTGCTGCTTTATGATAGAGCAAAAATTAATGTCAAGAGGTTCTCTGTATTTGCTTTTCTTACAAGAAAATGTATTTCTAGTTATAAAATGGGTGTTGGAAGATATATGTCTAATACTGAAGTTTGTGTCTACAGTTGCATTATTTGTACATTCTCCCTATCGTACATAAGGGATTCCCATATATAGAAGTTATATGCAGGAATCAGAGGTAAAATAATCTTGCCTACACTTGAAACTGAAGCAGTTTTAACTAGTATATACCAAACATGTTCCATTTTCATTTGATACCTTTTTGTTCAATGTTCCTGGTTAGCACCTTATAAAATACGTTTTATGGGAGAATTTAAGTGCTAAGGAAGAGAAGGGACTAACAGCACTTTCTTGAGCTAGCCATAGTGTTGTCAATTGATATGCAAATTTCTCTATTCATCTGTGCCAGTGCACCTGAACCTTTTCTTACCATCACCCTATTGCCATGGAAAATAGGAGAAGGCTAATAATTTAAAATAATAATTTATAAAGTTCTCCCATCTCCATACTTGTTTTCATCTCTGTCCTGAAATGGTATTTGAAGTCTCCAAATGTTTATGCATAAATAATCCACCATACCACCTTCCCCTTAACTTTGTTTTCATTATACTCTGTGCCCCGACCCTCTTTTTGCTTATTCCCCTCCTATTCATGTGTCTGTGTCATGCCAAGTGACATTTGGTATAAAAAAATGAAAAAAAAACTAAATAAAATTTAGCTGTAATTTGTGATTTTCTACTAAAGTTACTACAAAATAAATGAGTCGTAATCTAAGCCAGGCCTAAAATACAAAAGACATGTGAATTAAATTATTTGGCAAATATATTTTAAAGATAGTTGTGAGAGAAGGAATTTTAGTTATTAATAAGTGGGCTTAAGAGTGACTTTTTATAGCACTTAGAGACATCATCTAGTTAAAAAAATAACGTTTCTGTCTCACAATATTTTAGCTGCTATTGTTAAAACAAATTCCTAAAATTATGCCTTGAAAAGTTTAGAGGAAAACATCTTCCCCCCCCCTCCCCCCCAAGTTGTTTGCTGTACGTGTTTGGCAGTACTTTGTGTACAGTCATTTTCACCATTTACTCCGTTCTAGTCCATTTTGTCTGTCTGAGTGTTCAACATGAAGAGAGAAGACATTTTTAAAATAGGTAAATGTGACTGTAAAAACTTCAAGAAGTGGCAGAGAAATTCATAGGCTAGTGTAATACTTGAAGCTACTCTTAAGTCTTATTTTTAAATTGACTAGATTTCTAGTTGCAAGTTTTCATTTAACAGTGTTGTTCCTATATTCCTCTCCAGTGATTTAAAACTGCCCAGTTTTGAACTAGGTTAATCAATCCCCATCCTGCTTTTGAGGGAGTAGCTCATGCGTTTAGCCTAGAACCAAAACACTACAGAACACTAAAAATGCTGGAGTACTAGGGAAGATTTAGCATATATACAAGATCAGTTAAAATGAATTGAACTCTATCCCAACGTATTTTCATTATCTTTGTACAGGTCTGTCTCATCTTACACTTGGGTTACGTTCCGCGGTCAGCGCGTGTCAAGGCTGCTTCCCCACTCTGAACTTTAGGGTACAAATGTGGGGGCCTGCATGAAACTTCTAAGCTTAACTACCAGCTTAGATTTGGTCTGCTGCCACCACTCCCAAAGTGCTAATTCCCTTCCCTGGGTAGCCTTGAGAGACTCTTCACCAATTCCCTGGTGAATACAGATCCAAACCCCTTGGATCTTAAAACAAGGAGAAATTAACCATCCCCCCTCCTTTGTCCCACCAACTCCTGGTGGATCAAGATGCAAACCCCTTGGATCTTAAAACAAGGAGAAATTAACCATCCCCCCCCTCCTTTCTCCCACCAACTCCTGGTGGATCAAGATCCAGCCCCCTTGGATCTAAAAACAAGGAAAAATCAATCAGGTTCTTAAAAAGAAGGCTTTTAATTAAAGAAAAAGGTAAAAATCATCTCTGTAAAATCAGGATGGAAAATAACTTTACAGGGTAATCAAACTTAAAGAGCCCAGAGGAATCCCCTCTAGCCTTAGGTTCAAAGTTACAGCAAACAGAGATAAACACTCTAGCAAAAAGGTACATTTACAAGTGGAGAAAACAAAGATAAAAACTAACACGCCTTGCCTGGCTGTTTACTTACAAGTTTGAAATATGAGAGACTTGTTCAGAAAGATTTGGAGAGCCTGGATTCATGTCTGGTCCCTCTCAGTCCCAAGAGCGAACAACCCCCAAAACAAAGAGCACAAACAAAAGCCTTCCCCCCACCAAGATTTGAAAGTATCTTGTCCCCTTATTGGTCCTTTGGGTCAGGTGTCAGCCAGGTTACCTGAGCTTCTTAACCCTTTACAGGTAAAAGGATTTTGGAGTCTCTGGTCAGGAGGGATTTTATAGTACTGTACACAGGAGGGCTGTTACCCTTCCCTTTATATTTATGACAGCGCATAAAGCGAAAACCGCGTATAGTCAAAATTACATTGAGTGTAATGGCGGGCGGAATCGAACTACAGGAACAGTATTTAAATTGTTATTTTTCTCTTTTTTTTTTGCCGACCGCGTAAAGCTGAATTCGCGCATGTTAAATGCGCGTAAGATGCGACAGACCTGTAATTGTATTCTTTGCTTTCAAAATTTATAATACAATTATCATAACCTCTTAGAGCTTAAAATAAAAATTTAGCTTTTCTTTCAACGTAAACAAATTATGCTGCCCTTCAGGGGATCTCAGTTCAGGTTTTCAGGTTGGTCCCACTCTTCTTGGACTGTCAGTTGGGGGTATCATTGGGGCAGCACGTTTAGATTATCTGGCTGATGAAAAAAGAGAGTGCACTCAAGCAATGGCTTGCCTTTTTTCAGTCAATTCAAGAAGCAGCCTGTTAAGTCTCCTGATTCTGATAAGGGACTCCTACTTTTATCCCCACAATCTCATATTCTGAGTTCTCCAAATCTGCAGCTCCAAGTGGTCACGAGGTGCTGAGTCTCTTCTACTCGGCTGGCATGTCTGTCCTATAAACTTAAGTTGACCTATGTTAGGTCGACTTACAGCCACCGCAGTAATTGCTGCAGTGGTTCATGTCCACATTGCCCTTCTTCTGTCGGTGGTGTGCGTCCTCACCAGGAGTGCTTCCGCCGACTTAAGAGGGGTCACGTGGGGGGCTGAGAGCCAGGGCTCTCAGCAATGTGCGCAGCTCCCCGCCGGCAGCCTGGGTCCCCACTCCCTGCCGAGAGCCCAGCTGTCCCCCTGGGCTCTCAGCTCCCTCCTCCCCACCGGGAGCATGGCAGTTGACTGGACTCTGGGTGCAAAACTCCTTACCGGGTGCAGCCATGCTCCCAGTGGGGAGCTGAGAAGCCTGGTGCAGCTGCCCTGTTCCCGGCAGGGAGCAGAGAGCCCGGGGGGCAGCCAAGCTCCTGGCTGGGAGATCTGCGCCTAGAGTCCAGTCGGCTGCCATGCTCCTGTTGGAGAGCCGAGAGTCCAGGAGGCAGCCCGGATTGGAGCCAGGAGCCTGGGTGGCGGCCCAGGTTGGAGCTGAGACCAGGCAGCAGCCCAGCTGGAGAGCCGAGAGCCGGTGTTCTTGTCAATATCACAGCTCCAGCCAAGAATGACAGATATAAGTAACACAGTGTCTACAGGGACAGTGCATCACCCTAACTACACCAACTTAAGCCCTGTGCCTCTTGTGGAGGTGAAGTTATGTCGGTGTAGTAGGGCACTTACATCAGCGGGAGCAAGCCTGTAGCACGTATACTGACATTGGGTGCCTTACATCCACCTAACACTGTAGTGTAGATCAGGCCTTAGCATAGCTTATCTGTCTGAGGCTAGGTCTACACTGGGGGGGGGGGGGGGGGGGGGGGGTCGACGGTCGACCTAAGATACGCAACTTCAGCTACGCTATACTGAAGTCGGCGTATCTTAGGTCGATTTACCGTCTTGAGGACGGCAGTGAGTCGACCGCTGCCACTCCCCCGTCGACTCCGCTTCCGCCTCTCACCGCAGTGGAGTTCCGGAGTCGACGGCAGAGTGATCGGGGATCGATTTTATCGCGTCCTGATAGATCGATCACTACCCGCCGATCCGGCGGGTAGTGTAGACATACCCTTAGGTACTTATAGGGACCCATTACTATTGTATCTACGGCCCTCACAATCTTATTTAGCCTCAGAATCTTAGACTGTCACAGAATTGTATTGGCCCTGATCAGAGTAGCAGTAAAATCAATGCCCAGTGAAATCAATAGGTGTGTAGTGGGTTAGCGGTGGGCCCTTCCCCTCTGGGTCAGTGGGAGGCCACTCCACCTCACTACATTAATGAGCGTTGCCTACAGTCAGGGAATTAGAATTCCAGTGTGGAGTGGACTCAGGGCTTGTCTACACAAATTTTGTTGACAAAACTTATGTCGACACCCAAAAGTCGACAAAACAAAAATCGCCAAAGGGTGTTCACACTTGCTCCCTCTGTCAACAGATCATGTCCACACTGGGGACACCATCATTGACAGGGTGAGCAATGCACCGTGAGTATGTATCCCACAGTGCAGTGTTGTGGGAAGGAAGAGCTGATCGCTGCACATCTTGGGATTCTCTCCCAGTTCTCCCACAGCCCTCTCAGCTGCCAAGAGCAGCATCATGAGTAGCTCTGTGAGCTCTCTGTGCTGAGGAATGGCAAAGCAGCACAGCAGTTTGTCCCCCTCTCCCTGCAGCAGCAGTCTGCCTGCTGCTGTGTTCCTAGTGCAGGGCAGAACAGGAGCATTCCAATGATTTGCTCTTTGTTTGTTCCCCAAACGAAGCAGCACACAGCTACTTCCTGGAGCTTTGAAAGGTGAAGGGCACATGCCTGCAGGGCAGCAGAGATAAAAACACTGAGCAGAGCAATCAGGGCAGGCATTGTGGGATACTGGCGGGAGCCAGTTCTGTGGACAAAACAATCAGCAGTGTCTACACGGGCTCTTTGTCGACAATAAAGGGAGGGGAAAAGACAAAAGTCTCTCTTAGGGGTGGAAGTTTTTTGTCACCAAAACTGGGCATTTTTCGCAACAAAAGTCCCATTGTAGTGTGCACGCTCTTGCTGTTTTGTCGCCAAAATGCAGTTTTGGCGACAAAACTTGCCAGTGTAGACAAGCCCTCAGTTTAAGGAGATCCGGCTTTCAGGCCAGGCAGGCTATAAGCCATCTGTATGCTCTGGCAGCAATAAACAGTCTAGAGCTCAGGCCCTTAGGCAGGGCAGAGCAGCAAAGGTTTAGGGCTTGGGCCCTTAGGTAGGGCAGAGCAGCAAACAGTCTAGAGGCTTCTGGCCCTCAGGCAGGGCAGGACAATGAGCAGTCTGTGAGCTCTAACCCCCAGGTAGGGGCAGGGCAAACAAGCAGTAAATAGTGTGAGAGCCCCAGCCCTCAGTCAGGGCATGGCACTAAATGGTCTATGGCTCTGTCTCTGTAGAGCAATACAGAGTCTAGGGGCCCAGATCCTCAGGCAGAGGGGGCATCAAACAGAGTAGGGGGCTCTGGCCTGCAGTCAGGGCAGAGCAGCAAGAAGAGTCTAGGGGACCTGGCTTTCAGCAGGGTGGGGCACCAAACAATTAGGGAGCTCAGAAGAGGGTTTCTCTGACCCCTGAGGTGGAGCAGAGCATTGGGCAGTCTATTGCCTGATGTCTTGGCTCTGGTAGACTGCAGACAATTGGAGGCATCTTGGCCTATGGTGGGGAGACTGCCACCCAACTCCACTGGGTCCTAGACCAGGGCCTTAACAGTGGTCGAGTGTTCCACCACTGGGTCAGCGGCGAATCCAGCAGCAAGACACTGACAGCATTTCAGGCAGCAATGCGGCCAGACTGGAGTTGGCTGTCCCTGGGCCACTTCCTCCCCTCCCCTCGGGGTGTACCTGGATCTGTGGGTGTTCTCCATCTCCTCAGGGCAGGTAGTCAGCAGCAGTCCCAGCAATTCCTTGGTGTCTCAGTCAGCTGGCTTCTCCAGCAGCTCTGCCAGTCCTCAGCGTGGCGGGGCTCCCCTTTGATCTCCAGGCTTGGAAGGGGGCAGAATGCATCTATCTCCTCCAGAGTCTACAGCTCAACTAAGCTCCAGGACCCGCCCTTTATACTTCCTGTCCTGCCTTTTGACTTCTGGTGGGAGGGGCGGGCACAGCCTGGCTCCACCCACCCAAGCTCAGAGAGTGGTCCCTCCCCCTCTGGCTCAGTCGGAGGCCACTCCGCCTCACTACAGAGTATTTCATTTGTGCTTTGGATGAGATCCTAAAAGAATAGAAAGATAAGCTAGAGGAAAACAGCAATAAAACTTGATTTCTCCCACATTTCTCTCTCTGCAGTATTAGCTAAAATAAACACATCATATCAATATTATAATAAAATGTCTGGATTATAATGGAAGAGGAGTTAACTTATCTAATCTGTGCACTCATTTGGGAATATTTATGGACTTGTAAAGATTTTTGTTTTGAATTGATTCAAAGACCATCTATTTTTTTTCCTTAACAGAAGATGAACTGCCTGTTTTGAATTTAAAGGTAAGAGTATGGTGAAGGTAATGATTACAATGCATTTTGAAAAAAAGTGTCTTCAGGGGTTGATGACTAAGAATTGATCTGATGAAAGTTACTTTGTTGTCACCAGGGAGCCTTTTACAGCTGACCTACAGGTTAATGAAGATAATCATTTATTTTAAAAGATCCCAAAGCACATTATATGGATGGTCTCTATAAAGGGACCACTTCACCCTTTAGTGAAATGCAGCCACTGTTGAGGTGAAGCATAGCAGCAACGCAGGATGCAGAAACACTACATAACAGATTCACACAAGCACTGAGGAAGAAATAAGTGAAAATGCAAGGGGAATTTAGGGAGGTAGCATATAAAAACAAGAGACATATGTAAGTGGTAAAGTTCAGAATCTGTTCCAAGCTTCACCAAAGTTAAGGGGATTTGGTGTTCCTGAGCTAGAATTTGGCCAGAACACTGGATTTAACACTTCCTACTCTTGTTAAAAGTAATGTAGGCTCAGTGTCCCATAATTACCTTGCTGGGACATTGGTTTAGTACCAGTGGAGGAAAAGACTGCCCCATCAAGCCTCCAATTTAATCATTTCTTTTTTGGGTGCTTGTCCATATATATTCCATTGTTGGGTGCACATACACCCAGTGCACTTGAGATGGATTCTTTTGGTCAGCAGTGTCATTGGCGGTTACGATTGTGCTTTGAATGTCCGCATGTCTCCAACTGAGTGCACAAAAGATGGGGCAACCCCAGCCACCTTTCATTCCCTTCTCACTACCACTGGCTACAAGTCAGAACTGGCAGTGTCCAAGTTTCTTCATTCACTGTGCTGACTATTCTTTGCTATGTAAATATAAATATAGGTGCTTAGCAGTTAACCAGTCATTAGTGCTACAGAGTTTTGATAGTGTTTCCTTTCTTCCTTTTAGAAGGAAATTCACTCCTTTGTTTACCTGGGAGTTAGGCCCTGTTGTGGGGTACATCATTATGACTGAACACAAATCTCCAGGTTTTAAAAATTGTCCTTCATATTAGGCTGTAATGCCTCTCAATGATGAGCACACCATTTGTTGATTGTGTCTGGGTGAGAGGCACATTACAAAAAGATGTGCTCTCTGTAAATTATTTTCTAAAAGAACCCAAAGAGCTAGGAAGTCTTATCTGAAAATGCTCCTGCTGAAAAGGTCAGTGCATCCTGGGGCACTGTCAGGAGAAAGGCCCTGCAGCTATGCCTGCTCAGTCTTCCGTCAGCCTACCGAGTCAGCCAAGCAGGGCTGTCCATCAGGCAGCCTGACTGACTGAGGAACCTAGCAAGCTGGTTCTTAAGCCAGCAGCAGTTCACTGGCTGTTCAACACACGTCTGTGGATTCTCTGCCTCTCTCTGCTTGCCTCATTCCAAGACCTGCTCCTGCTCTGCTCCTTCACTGCTTGAGCCTAGACCTTGCCCTGCCCCCAACCTCACTTCAGCCTAGACTTGCAGTGACATTCCCCAGGGTACAATCTGGACTGCTGAATAGCTGCATCTCCTGAGTTTTCCAACCTGGGATACCTTTTACACTGCTTTATTGGTGAACAGCCACCCCTGGCCAGTTAACACACAGCCTCCAGCATGTAACTTGCTCCCAGCTGCCCAGTATTGAGTGTTACTAGCTAGCCACTCATTAATTACACTGCAGAAGAACAGCAGCAGATTTTCTAGTCCCCAGACTTTCCACCAGAAATGTGCATCTTGTATTGTCCAGCACCCTACAATGAGCAGAGATGGAGGAGAGTGAGGTCAAGCATTTTTCTCCCCTCTTTATAATTCAATTTGTTGTGCTAGAAACATCCTGGCTGAGTCCTGGTGACAAACAGTGCCTTTTAGATGTGAGGTTTGAACCGTTATTCCCGCGCCAGAGAATGGTCGCATAACTAAGTGATAGCTCACTTGACTTTGTTAATACCTGTCTGGGGGTGCCAGTATGTCTTTGTCTCTAAAGAATTGGGTTGGGCCTGCCTTTCTAAATCTGGAATGTGTTATAGCAATGTTATACAGTAGAAACTTATAACTTTACATACAATATCGATACACATGTTTAACCAGGACAATAATATGCAGCAGATTGAGTTTTTAAATGATATCTCACAAGGCATACTTTGTACAAAATTTATCATAGTCTTATAAAAGGGGTGAACTTAATGGTGTAGACTGCCACACTTGCCCAGCACCCAGCCTTGTTCCAGTCTTGTCCCAGTGTTGCTGCTGCCTGGGAACCCATCCTGCTCCTGCCTTCCCTGACTCCAGCTAATCTGGTTCTGACCCTCAGCCCTAGTTCTGTCTCAACTCTTGGCTCTGGCATTTGGACTCTGACTTTGGTTCTGACCTCCAGCTCCGATTCCCGGCTCTGACTCTACTTTGACCTTGGGTTGTGGCATTGGACTCCAATCACTAGGCCTGGCCACCTGCGACCTCTTCCCGATAGGCAGCAGCTTCTGAGCAGTCATCATATAAAAGTACTCCCGTTGTGTCTTCAACTTGTGAAGTCAAAGTAAATGCTTCTAAAAAGCCATCCCCCTTGTCTGGTAAAATCACAAGGGTTTAGAGGAGAAAGGAGTACCAAGTCCACACAAAAATTAGATCTCACTCTCCTTCACCAGGTCCTTCCTCAGGGAGCCATAAATCCTCTTGAACCTCAGGGGAAAAGGGTAGCACAAGACCCCAGAAGGGTCCCTTTGACCCCTGGTAAGGCACGAGTCACCGTGCCTCAAGACCAGCTCCCTTGATACCACTTACATGCCCCATATCATCCTCCAAGTCCTGAGGTCCCTGGTACCATGTCTCTCATACTGACGCCATTTACTCACCTGTCTTCATGTTTGGTACAACATATTTGGTACCAAAATTGTATATAGCCTCAAAAGACTTACTGGTCTTTTTGGTACTGGGATCCCCACTGTTGCAGTGCTGAAGCTTCCTCCTTTGGCATCGACTGTTGCTCCAGTATGGGAAATGAGGACATCAATGGTACTGACCAGAGCACCATCTGAAAGTGCTTTCAGCACACCAGCTGATACAGCCTCTCCTCCTAGGGAGGACTATTCATTCTCCTCAGGTACTGAGCGCATTAGAGAGTCTTCACTGGTTTGTTCCCTGAAATCCAGATATTCAGGCCAATTTACACCTGAGAGGGAATGAAAGGATGAGTTTTATTACTCTAGGCATTGAAGCTCAAAGAGGCTCAAAGTAGTCCCTGGTATCATTGCTCTTGGCCATCTACCCTTTATGCCTATCAGCAGCCTTGGACTTATTGGACTCTGTGGAGGATTCACTAATCTAGAAGACCAGTGTCTGCTTCTCAAATCAGGACTAGTTCCCTTTCTCCACTGCACAAGGCGGCTTTACAACCAACTCAATCTGCTCCTCCGTCAACTGAACAGGCTGATGGCTCAGATGAAGAGAGTCTCAGTCAGAGGACCATCTTTCACCAGCCCATATGTCCCCATCATTTCTGAATGAGGCTGTACTTGTTGAGTTATCTGTGTCAATGAGTATAGCCTCAACAGATTGACAAGATGTTACAAGACTTGTTACTCAGAATGGCTAACATGCTGGAGCTTCCAGTTGAGGTAGTTCAGGAAAAAATAAATCACACAAGCTCCTGCTCATCTTGCACACCTCGGTACCTGGACATCTTGCAATACCCATCAGTTAGGGACTTTCAGAGCCAGCTAAATTGCTCTAGCAGACACCTGCCCCTCTGGTACCAATATTGATGAGAGCAGACCATCACTACCAGGTTTCTTCCTAGGGCTTTGGGCATATCCCACACCAGGTTCACTGGTGGTTATGGCATCAAATGAGAGATCACATTAAAACAACACCAAAAGACAAGGAAAGCCCCCCCCCCAAATTTTTTTTTGATGGAAAAATTACTTCACATCATGCCTCCAAATGAGAATCACCAACTACCAAGATCTTTTGGTTAAATATGATTAACTGAAGTGGGATTCCATGGCTAAATTTGCCAAAAGCCTTTCTCAAGGCAGTAGGGAAGATTTTAAGTTGCTCATCACTGAAGGTCAGCTTGTGACATGCACATGCCTCCAAGCAGGGCTTCGTGCTGCAGATAGCAATCTCAAGTGCTATGAGGAGATCCTTATGGCTCCACTTTTCAGGGATCCCTAAAGAATTTCAAGTAGCAACTGAGGCGCTCACATTTGAGGGATGTGAACTCTTCAGTGCTAAAACAGTTGAGGCCTTACACTGAAGAACTTGCAAAGTACATTAATCCTCAACCAAGCAGTTACTCCCGATATAGGCAGCCTGAACCACCTAGAAAGTGTCAAAAAATTTTGAGAAGGAAGTAATCTGGATCCACAATATCTGCTTTAGTCTTTCTCATGATCCAGGCAACAGATTTAACTTTTTGTTTGGGAGTGGTATACAAATTCTTTTTGATCTTCCAATTATATCCCCTCCATATGGGAGTTGTTTCATTTCTGTGAGGTGTGGAACACTGTCATTAAAGCCTGCTGAGTTCTGGAAATATTAGAGGCAGGCTGTTCCATTCAGTTCCAGACCAAGGGTGCTGGAGCCCTCCCAGAAGTGGGGGGGCCAGGGCCCGCCCACCACCCTGAGGCCCTGCCCCAGCCAAGCTGGAAGCTGGAGCCGGGCCAGGGAGCCCGGCCAGGGTGTGGTGGGGCTGAAAGCAGGGCAGGTGGAGGGATCGAGGCTCCCCACAGCTGCCCACACGGCTCTCCCCAACCCAGCTCTGGCCGGGGGGGGGCCTCAGAGCCGCAACCCAGCCATGGTAAGAGCCACACGGGCAGCTGTGGGGAGCTGCGGCGGACCCTCCACCTGCCCAGCGTGTGGGGGACTGAGGAGCCCCCAGCCCGTGTCCCTTCCCCCCGGGTCCACTGCTCAGGGCAGATTGTGGGTCCATGCCGTGGCTCCCCACAACTGCCCACACGGCTCTTACCATGGCCAGGCTGCGCCTCCAAGGCCTCCCCCCAAGCTGGAGCCAGGTCAGGGAGAGCCGCGCCGGCAGCTGTGGGGAGCCAGCATGGAGTCACGGACTGTCCACCTGCCCTGGACCAGGCAGGGAGCTTGGGGGTCAGGGACACGGGCTCTCATCCCCCCTGCAACCTGGGCAGGTGGAGGGTCTGCCACGGCTCCCACAACTGCTCGGGCTGCCCGGCCGGGCTCCATGCTGGCCTGGTCGGGGAGCGGAGCCTCCGGGGGAAGAGGAGAAGGGGGTGAGGTCCGTCCCAGTGAAAAGTGGGAGGGCCCTGCCCCCCTCCCCCCGGTTCCGGCACCACTGTTCCAGACCTTCCCACATACACCTTCCCTTTCACATTTCAGGGACTCCTCTCACAGGAGATTGCTGCATCAAGAGGTGCAGTCATTTCTAAATGTTGGAGCTGTGGAAGAAGTACCTCAGGAACTCAGTAGGAAGGGACGTTATTCCCATTTCCTTCTGATTCCCCCCCAAAAAGGTGTCCAGCACCCTATTCTGGTTCTGAGACAACTGAACACTTGCACCCACAATTTCAAGTTAAGGATGGTAACTCTGGCCTCAGTAATTATAACTCTAGTTCCAAATGACTGGTATGCAAATCTTGATCTCTAGGATTCTTATATTCATATATATAGCAAACTACCAGTACCGGGCAAATTAGTTGGAACAATAGTAAAGAATAAAATTGTCAGACACATAGAAGAACATAAATTGTTGGGCAAAAGTCAACATGGTTTCTGTAAAGGGAAATCATGTCTTACTAATCTATTAGAGTTCTTTGAAGGGGTCAACAAACAAGTGGACATAGTGTACTTAGATTTCCAGAAAGTCTTTGACAAGGTCCCTCACCAAAAGTTCTTATGTAAATTAAGTTGTCATGGGATAAGAGGGAAGATCCTTTCATGGATTGAGAACTGGTTAAAAGACAGGGAACAAAGGGTAGGAATGAATGGTAAATTTTCAGAATGGAGAGGGGTAACTAGTGGTGTTCCCCAATCCTAGGACCAATCCTATTCAACTTATTCATAAATGATCTGGAGAAAGGGGTAAACAGTGAGGTGGCAAAGTTTGCAGATGATACTAAACTGCTCAAGATAGTTAAGACCAAAGCAGAGTGTGAAGAACTTCAAAAAGATCTCACAAAAACGAAGTGACTGGGCAACAAAATGGCAAATGAAATTTAATGTGGATAAATGTAAAGTAATGCACATTGGGAAAAATAACCCCAACTATACATACAATATGATGGGGGCTAATGTAGCTACAACTAATCAGGAACGAGATCTTGGAGTCATCGTGGATAGTTCTCTGAAGACGTCCATGCAGTGTGCAGTGGCAGTCAAAAAAGCAAACAGGATGTTAGGAATCATTCAAAAAGGGATAGAGAATAAGACGGAGAATATCTTATTGCCCTTATATAAATCCATGGTACGCCCACATTTTGAATATTGCGTAGAGATATGGTCTCCTCATCTCAAAAAAGATATACTGGCATTAGGAAAGGTTCAGAGAAGGGCAACTAAAATGAATAGAGGTTTGGAACGGGTCCCATATGAGGAGAGATTAAAGAGGTTTAGACTTTTCAGCTTGGAAAAGAGGAGGCTAAGGGTGGATATGATAGAGGTATATAAAATCATGAGTGGTGTGGAGAAAGTGAATAAGGAAAAGTTATTTACTTGTTCCCATAATATAAGAACTAGAGGCCACCAAATGAAATGAATGGGCAACAGGTTTAAAACAAATAAAAGGAAGTTGTTCTTCACACAGCGCACAGTCAACCTGTGGAACTCCTTGCCTGAGGAGGTTGTGAAGGCTAGGACTATAACAGGGTTTAAAAGAGAACTAGATAAATTCCTGGAGGTTAAGTCCATTAATGGCTATTAGCCAGGATGGGTAAGGAATGGTGTCCCTAGCCTCTGTTTGTCTGAGGGTGGAGATGGATGGCAGGAGAGAGATCACTTGATCATTACCTGTTAGGTTCACTCCCTCTGGGGCACCTGGCATTGGCCACTGTCGGCAGACATGATACTGGGCTGGCTGGACCTTTGGTCTGACCCAGTATGGCCGTTCTTATGTTCTTAATTCTGGCCACAGAAGATATCTGACATCTCAGGTGGGCAGTGCCTACTATCAGGATGCTATCATTCAGCCTAGCAACAGCACCCACGGTAGTCACGAAATGCTTAGTCCAGGAGACAAGGAGTACAGGTGTTTTCATGTATGCATGACTGTCTCATTTTTGGAAGATTGCATAGAAAGTAACAGACTCCATTCAGTGTACTCTGCATCTTTTTGCCTCTTTAGGCCTAAAATTAAACAGAGAAAAGTCAATACTGACTCCAACTCAAAAGGATAGACTCTATAAGAGCAATGAGACTCCATGTTGCCACAAGAAAGATTTGAAGTCCTACTACACCTATCTGCCCACCTACACACTCACTCTAGGATATTGTCAAGAAATTGTCTCAGTCTGAGAGCTTACATGGCCTCTTGTACCTATGTAACTCAGCATTCCAGACTTCAATTTCATTGCATGCAAGGGTAGTTAAAGTCTGTGTATTGGCCAAGCCCACTTGGATATGTTAGTATGTGTTCCATCAGAAGGCCCATAATCATTAAATTGGTGGAAGGATCCTCTGAAAGTCTGTGAGTTCAAAGATGTTAGTGATAGATGTCTCCACACTAGGATGAGGAACCCATTTGGACAATCTTCAAACACAGTATACTTGGACTTCTGGGAAACATAACTCCACATAAATGTCTTTGAGCTAAAAGCCATTTATCGGGCATGCACAGCTTTCTTCCTGCTTCTGAAAGGACTGATAATTCAAATCATGATGGACACTATTAAAGCCATGTTTTATATAACAAGCAAAGGGGAGCAAGATCCACTCCTCTATGTCAGGAGGCTGTATATATATATATATATAGAACTTTTGTATCTACCATGAAATTACTCTGATAGCAGTACATTTGTCAGGATTACAGAACATTATGACAGATCACCTCAGAATACAATTTTCAAGTGACCACAAGTGGTCAGTAACAGCATAATCCAAGACCTATTTCTAAAGTGGGGTTATTACACCATATACCTCTTTGCCACCAAAGAAAATGAGAACTATCAAAAGCTCTGCTCCAGAGAGGACATAATTAGGGATTCCTATCTGATGCATTCATGATAACATGGTCCCTGGGCTTTGTCACAGTTTCAGGGCAACTGTACCTGTAATCCCCCTTTTGATCCACCAAGGGCACACATTTTAGGCTTTTGGCTCTCAGACATTGTCTCTCATGGGCAGAGACTTGTGTCTCACTCCTTCCTGACCAGGAGTTTTAAGGCTGCACAGATCCATGCCTTACACTGTGATAGCCCGAGCAAGCAGACTGCCTAAAAAGCCAGCACCTGTGCTTTGCTTTCTCTCTGAGGTAGCTCTGACCAGTGTATTGCCTGCAGTAGTAAGTTACCATACAGCTCCTTCTAAGCAAGCACATTTATTCTTAAGGTAAATGCATTACAGAGAAAATATGTTGAAAACAGTAAAACAACCTACAAGCATGCTAAAAAGCTTACCTGATCATCCCTACCTCAAGCTCTGGTAGGTGCCAGTCCTTCAAAACATACAGTTGGGTTTTCTCATGGTTACAGGTTCATCTATCTTAGAATCAGAACAACTGGGCTGATCAGCTGTTTCTTTATATAGCTCAGGTCTTTGACCTTGGCCTTTTATATTAGGTAATCACCAGACAATGGCGCTCTATTCAGGGTATAGTTACAGAAGGCTGGGTTTTTGCATAACCGTAGTTGGGGAATTTGCTTTAACTGTTCCCTAGGGATTCCTCAGGAAATCCACATAATTGTCCAAAAAGTTCATACCTGTGTGGCACATTTTCAGTATATTCTTTTGAACTCTCAGGTTCTACATCTGTTCACATCTCCCCCTTCAAGAGGTTACGTACAATCCTGTCCCACAATAATACATAAACTTAATACAATAAGGCTGACCTCCGTGGAAAGATACTGTTCATCTGAAGTACAAAGCATCCTAATCCATAACAGAAGACTCAACGAGGTGTGCTTATGCAGCTAAATGGAAGAAATTCACTGCCCAGGTGCAATAATGGCAGTATCCCTATACCCGTCACAGATACCAAACATACTGGACTACCTTCTCTCTTTAAAGAGCTCTGGACTGTCAGTGAATTCCCTGAAGATCACCTAGCAGCCATCTCACTAGCAGCAGTTTTCCACTCTCCAATTCAGGGGTATTTCATATTTTCACACCCTACGCTATCTAGATTTTTGAAAGGCTTTATGTGGGTATGTCCCCAGTCATTGAGGCTCACCCTCCTTGGGATCTAAATATTGTACTAATGGGGTTAATAGGCTCACCTGTAGAGCCATTGGCAACATTTGTTCCCTGTTTTATCTTTCCATTAAAACAGCTTTCTAGTAGCAGTAACATTGACCAGAAGGGTAGAGGAGATACAGGCAGTCATGGCAGGACCCCCGTGTGATTGGTTACCCCCCACTCTGGGGTGCCACGTGATGTACTGGAGTCCGAGTGAGCCCACCCATTCCACCAGCCTGGGCTCCCTCACCCTCTCCTGCTGTGCCAGGCCCTCAAGCCTCCTCTAGCACACACGCATCTAGGTCACTGCTTCTGAGTTACCAACTGTGGAATATATATGGACAAGCATTGAAAGAAAAGGAAACGTTTACCTACTTGTAGCAGCTGTGGTTCTTTAACATGTATTGTCCATGTATATTCCATGACCCATCTCTCTTCCCCGCTGGTATGAAGCCTGATAACACCTTGATTCTGTATTGTCGAGGAACTGAGGAGCTGTTGGGATTGCCCCTCCCTTTATGTCCTTGGTAGGAGGCACGAGGACTCTCAGGTCAGCCCCCAAAAGACTGCTGGCCAAAAGAATCCAAACTCGAGTGCATTGGGTGCATGCGCACCCACCAGTGAAATATATATTGACAACAAATCCAGAAGGAACATAGCTACTGTAAGGTAAGTAACTGTTATTCCTGCAGAATCTACAGGCGGTCTCTTGATCCAGCCCTATTCTGCTTTGCTTGACAGGATCACAGCACGACTTAGTGAGGCTCTTGTACCTTCACCAGCACTTTGTTGAGTAAGGAAACAAATTCAGAGTTTTTAGCTTCCTTCTCTTTCCTGTATAGGAGTTCTCCACTCAGAGTACAGTGAAACCAATTTATAATAGCCACCAGAGGACTCTAGATGTCTGCCATATGACAAAAAACCCAACTGTATGCCTTGACACTACACTTTCATTTATACACTTTTAAGTATTATACTGATATTTAAATGAGCAAATAAACCATTATTCTCTGTCAACAACTAAAAAGTTTAACATATTTAATCTTCCTTCTCATCTGAAAAATATCCCTAGTTTGAAAGCAGTTTCCATTTCTGATTGCCTTAGCAAATTGACTATAATGCAATTTACACAGTTGGAAAGATCTGTGGGTGGCCAGAAATGAGTGAAACAGCTGGCTACTTACTACTTTGTGAGGTATGAAGGAGGTGGGAACTCTCACAGATTTTGCCAGTAAATAGTATTTTACCAGGTGACTGTGGATAGAAACTGGCCTTTAGCATTGCTTTCTTTGTAATTTAAGTGCTCAGATACTACAGTGTGGTCGCTATATAATTATCTAGGTGGACAGGTTGTATATAATGAAATGTTTGTTTATAACTAGATACAAATTACTTACACTACCACAGATCAAAGTAATTTAGGTCCTAATCCTCATAGATGCTGAGTGCTCTCAACTCCTTTGAAGTCAGTGGGCCAACAGACACTGTTGTCTAGAAAATTCTAAGTTTTGAGTCCAAGGCATGTGCATCATGCACAGAGTGTATTCATGTAGGCAGTAATCTCAAAGGACTGTAGCCACTATTGTAAGTAACCATTGTTTCTCTCCTCCTTTTCTTAAAAAACAAACAAAAAAACACACACACCCCTTTCTTTTATCAATCAAGTAGTGAGGAGAAATGTGTAAGTGGTTATACCTCAGCCTAACTAGCCAAGCACTGCTAATACTTAGTTTTACAAATAGGTAAACTGATGCACAGAGATATTAAACTGACTTGCAGCAGGGGTAATGGAGGCAGTGACAGAGTCTGTCTCTATCTAAAAGACCACACTCCTCCCTTATACTTATGGTTTCTTTTGTCATCCGTTTAATGAGACAAAATATTCATTACATAAAAAGAGACTAAGGGCTACAAAATTGTAATGATAAAACTTGGATCTTAAATGTTTGATAAATAGTGTAATTTCTGTGTTGATGGTGAGGTTGTTAAAATAGAAAAGGATAACTGTTACAGCAAATTATCTCACATTATTTTGTTTATTTGCTAGGAGCAAAAACTGGCAGTTGAAAATCCACTAAGCGAAAAGCCTCCACCATCCCCAGGTACTACTCTTGTTTTTGACATAATCCCTAAAGTGAAAGGTTTAGAATAAAGTACATTAAGACATTTTTTCTGCTTTTACACAAAAAGCAAAAGTTATATATTTGAGGTACAAGAGATAGAAAATGTTGAATACTCAGTGATATGTACAAAAGCAGTAACTCCAGGCTTTTCATCACATGAATTATTTATATTTGTTTTTATTTTCCAAATGTGAGTAATGTGAATGAATTTTGGCTGAATATGATTAATTTAGGTAACGATCATAGGCACTGAAGAGGATTTATTTTCATAGCATGTCTGCTAATAAATTAAAGATTATTGTTGTAGCCATGTTGGTCCCAGGTAGGAGAAAGACAAGGTGGGTGACGTAATACCTCTTTTTGGACAAACTTCTGTTGCTGAGAGAGACAAATTTTTGAGCTACACAGAGCTTTTCACAAAGTGATCACTCTATATCTGACCTATCAGTCCTCATCCCCAAAGGAAACCTGCACAACACTTTCAAAAGATGAGATTTGGAGCTTGAATTCAAAGCTTTGCTAGACACTAAAAATCATGGTATTAATAAAGACACTGGATTTATGGTTTATTACAATAATCTGTAACCCACTAACCCCTCTTTTTGGCCTATGACTCCAAAGGTGTTAACAGGCCACTTCACATTGAATGGTGTCTTAGATTATGTGTTAACTACTTATGCTAAACTATCTATTTGATCTTGTATGTAGGTGTGACACTCTTAATACCTTTCTCAAACCTAAAGAAGAGCTCTGTGTAGCTCAAAAGCTCGGCTCTCTCACCAGCAGAAGTTGGTCCAATAAAAGATGTTACCTCACCCCCCTTGTCGCTCTAATAAATTAAAGAGTCATCGTAGGTGTCAGGTATAAAGCATGATATTTGCCAGACTTCCCAGTGGGAGGTCAGGTACAGAATTAGCCGTTAACAGAATATAAAGCCAATAGTGAAATATGGCGAAAGGAACTTGGAATTAAAGAAATTCATAATACCTAAGCATCATTATTTACCTCATGAGTCTTGGGAATCTTCATCTTTGTGACATGTTCTAGGAGATCTGAATGAAAGTCAATATTGTAACATTTATCCTTCCCCTTCTCCCCAGTCACCTAAGTTTTGTGTACACTTGAGAATTTTACCAGTGCTACTTGCACCAATGTGACTGAAGTGGTGTAAATTGCAGTGATGCAGTACATCCACACATGGCATTGCCTTCAGCTATTGCCGAGTCTATGGATTGTTGCATCTAACCAGCAATTCCAGGCACAGCTCCGTCGATCTTCTAAAGAGGTGTATAATGTCTATGGTATATTTACGCATGTTCAAATTTATGATTTTTCTTTTGTTTCCTTTGAAAGGTTTTTCCTGTATAAAAAGCTGCTATGCCCTCACACTTGCATATGCCATATGAAAAGGTTAACAACTCCCAACACACCCAATACCAGATAAACTGGCTGTAGTATAGACAAGCCTCTTGTGTTTTATTATAACAGTGGTCACCAACCCGTAGATTGCGATTGACTGGTCGATCCTGGAGACTCTCCCAGTCGATGACAACCTCCGGGCACTTAAAGGCCGGCAGTGCAGCGGGGCTGCTGCTAAGGCAGGCTCCCTGCCTGCCCCGGCCCCACGCCGCTCTCGGAAGGAGCCATCTCGCCCCTGTGGCCCCTGGTTAGGGGGCAGATGGGCATGTGGCTCTGTGTGCTGTTCCTCTCTGCAGGCATCGCCCCCGCAGCTCCCATTGGCTGGGAACAGGGAACTGCGGTTTCCCCCCCCCCCCAACAGGTGCCACAGGGGCACGTTGGCCCCTTCCGAGAGCGGCGTGGGGCCTTGGCAGGCAGGGATCCTGCCTTAGCCCCATTGCACCGCCGACTAGGAGCCGCTTGAGATAAGTGCTACATGGCGGGAGTCCACACCCCAACCCTCAGCCCCCTTCCAGAGCCAGCACCCCGTACCCTCTCCTGCACCCTGAACCTCCTCCTGCACCCCAAGCCCCAGCCCTGAGCCCCCTCCCAGAGCCAGCACCCCATGCCCCCTCCTGCATCCCAGCCCTGACCCCCCTTCTAGAGCCAGTACCCCATACTCCCTCCTGCATCCCAACACTGTGCCTGAGCCCTCTCTTGCACCCAAACTCCCTCCCAGAGCCAGCATCCCATACCTCCTCCTGCACCACAACACTCTGCCCCAGCCCTGAGCTCCTTCCCAGAGCCAACACCCCGTACCCCCTTCTGCACCCCAACACTCTGCCCCAGCCTGGGGCCCCCTGCACCTAAACTTCCTCCCAGAGCTTGCACCCCTCAGCCCCTCCTTTACCCCAAGACTCGCCCCAGCCCTGAGCCCCCTCCCAGAGACATCCACCCCATGTCCCCTCCTGTACCCTGAACCCACTTCTGCACCCTGAACCCTTGCCCCAGCCCTGACCCCCCCTCCTGGAGCCAGCACCCCGTACCTCCTCCTGCACCCCAACACTCTGCCCCAGCCTGGGGCCCCCTCCTGCACCTAAACTCCCTCCCAGAGCTTGCACCCCTCACCCCCTCCTGCACCCCAGGCTCAGCCTGGAGCCCCCTCCCACACTCTGAATCCCTCGGTCCCAGCCCAGAGCCCACATTCCCTCCCAACCCGCTGAAAGTGAGTGTGTGTGGGGGGGAGAGCAAGGGATGGAGGAGGGGGGATGGAGTGAGCAGGGCGGGGCTTCGGGGGAAGTGGAGGGGTAGATCCTGGGTTGCACTTAAATTCTAAAAGTGATCTTATGTGTAAAAAGGTTGGAGACCACTATATTATAGCTATCAGATATCTACAAAGATATAGATAACTAACTCCAGGTTCCCCAAGCAGCTCTTGGAATGGATATCTATACTTCTGAAGCCCCCTTCTACAGTTGGCCTAAGCAGAGCTGGATTCAGGCATAGGCACTGTAGGCCACAGCCTCTTATACCTAGGGCTCCAACTCCTGGAGTCCATTGATGAGACTAGAATCTCAACTTACATTAAAAAAAAAAAAAGTCAAGTTTTCTAACTCATATGGCTACAAAGAAAAGTTTGAAAATGTGATCAAAGTATAACTGATGCAGTGATATCTGCCTGATTCTGCAGACAGCCTGAAACTGTAGCTCTGCAAGGTGTGAACGACCTCATGCTTCCCTGGAATGTGTTAACTAGAAGGCCAGCTGTTTGGGGTGGGATGGGAGCCTCCAACACCATCCCAACAGAGGACTGTGTGTGTGGCAGGAGAAGGGAGCAGCAGGTTTGGCCTGCTCACCTCAGCAGATATACTGGGGGCGGAGGGAGGAGAGGGGGAAGCCTGCTACTACTCTTGCTGGTCTCTGTGAGAGGGAGATCTTCAGTGGGGTCAGTGGTAACTGGAAGCACTGGGGCAGAGGTAATGGTCCTTTTACGCAACTCCCTTCCTCACTCCATAGTTTTTTCTCCCTCTTGGCCCCACAGGCCCATCAGTGCCATGATTTGATTTGTGTCCTACAGATCCTTTCCTTAAAATAATTTAACATGCATTCTAGCTTAATGTACTCTTATTCTACCAGCTGTAGATACTTATTTTTCAGTAATATAATGCTAGTAATTTGTGAAAAGACTGATATTCTTTTTCCCTCTCTTGGACCTAATAATGTAGAAAAGTCTGAATACCATGTGAATACTGTATGTTTTATAACATGTTTTCTCTATCATCTGTAGATGTATCTGTTCGGGCAAGACAAGGACGGATGGAGACAACTAAAGAGAAGTTCCAAGAACTAAAACAAGAAAATTGGTCTCTAATCAATGCAAATCAGACTATGGCCCTACAACTTGAGGAACTAAAACAACAAATAAAGGAACTACAGTTAAAACTTAAGACACTGGAAAAAGAAAATAAAAAATGTAGAAAAGCTGCAGAGAGTTCACATAAGGAAGGTGGGATACAACTTTAGAGTATCTTTTATTGAAGGAGAACGATATCTTGCTTTATTTTCTAACTCACTCAAAACCTGTCCCCTCAATAATTGAGTCCCCACATGGGGTGACCTCAGCATATATCCAGACAGAAATAATTCTCCAAGGGTAACAGAATATAATCAGCTCTGTTCTTTAAATAGATTATGGAGTGCTATACAAGTCTTGGTCATAATTCGTCTAATAAAGCTTCAGGTGAATTTGATGTCTCAAAGTCCCACAAAAACTTCAACGCTGGAGTGGCACCTTGGAAGTCCCTTAGCAATGTATCAGAAGACATTAAGAAAGTCTTTTTTGAGTCTCTTGCATCTTTTTAGTCCACTAAATGGTGGGTTGGCTTTTTTTTTTTTTTTTTTTTTTTAAGTGTGTGAGAAATTCACTACAGTTGAGAATCCCTGCATCCCGAAGCAATATGGTAGCTCTACTCCTTGAGCTAAAGGAGAATCTGCAATATTTGGAAGCTGTATTAATGCTTTATATCTGTTTGCAGGCCTTTGGCTATTGAAGGAGAAGGCCAACAGAATATGTTGTTAAGTAAAATTAAGTCTAATACAATGTATTTCCACTAGCAGTCCCTCTCCCTTGTAACTTTAAATTAAGTAAATCATATTAGCACCTTGACAGTCCTTTTTTGTATTGGTGATTCAGCACTTTGGCCCAATTTTACTTCCATTGCAATCAGGAGTAAAATTCCCATTTAGTGGGATGGGAGCAAGATTGGACTCTTCTGCAGTGCTTTGCATGTTTCTTAAACACATAATCTATTGAAATTTTAATACTGATTTTGCAGTATGTAGTACAAATGGAGTTCCCCATCAGTAGAAAAACAGCATGTTTTCATTTTCTTTGTAGTCTTTTTGGTGCATAGGACTCCACTGAAATAAAGTCTCCTTTTGGGTAAGAGAAGGCATTCACTTCTATTACTTGAAACTAATGAAGCCATCCTCCACTATTTTTTAAAACAGGCACTGCATATTTCTTTTTTGTTCCACATCCATGTCATTTTTAGCATACAAGATATAGAAATATAGTTTGGAAATGTTTACATAGAATGCAGAAGTCAAAACCCACATTTGTCATACAATAATAGTTTATAAATTAAGTTATTTAAACTGTTTGATAGTAATAAGTATTAAATGTAGGAATGTTAATGTTTTTATGTGACCCTTAACTAACTAGTTATTACGCCACAGAACACATGAAATGGATCTTCCTTTTGTTTTTTCTTATTGTTTTTTGTGTGGTTAGTAATGTGTCAATAGAAGTTATTTATCCTGTAATTTTTCCATTCCTGATTAAGGAATTTTGACAACTAAGTTAATGTGCAGGTGTCATGTGTTTGTCAGACTGTTGTGATTTGCTTTTATTTTTTTTAAATATAGAGGAAGTTGCAGAATTGTTTTCATTGAGACAACAAGCTCAGGAACTGGTAGATGAAAATGATGGTTTGAAAATGACTGTCCATCGTTTGAATGTGGAATTGAGTCGCTATCAAACCAAATTCAGGCCGTTGTCCCAAGATGAGGTAATATTCCTGGTTACTGGTGCTTGTAAAGAAATATTTGGGGGTTTTGGTAGATTTTAAGGATCTGCATACCTATAGATTGCTTTAGTATCTAGGCAGCTAGCTGATACATCAATGTATATTTCATGTTTTTATGTTGTTTCCAGAAAAATAAGATATGATGTGACTATAGGACATTTATCTGACATTACTGTAATGAGAATACTCAGATATCAAAGTGAATTTTTTCCTGTGCACCGAAATACTGTATTATTTATCTACTTCATTTGTTCTATCATTTCAGAAACTGTATTGTATGCAGCCATCACTTAGGTACAATGGATTACTTTCCCCAATACATTGTACAATTCATGGAAAAAGGGGAACAATGCATTTTTATTTTTAGTATCTCCAATCTGTAATGTAGGGAGTGTATAAATCAGTTACTGAAAGCCTGATCCCACAAAACCTTGTGACTACTCCTTAAACATATAAGTAGACCAATTGACGTCAGACATTTGGCCCCAGTACTGCAATCAGATCCATGCCAGCAGCCCCTTGTGCAGAGCCTCACTGACTTCATTGGGACTCAGCACAGGTGTAAGGATCTGCCTGCACAGATAAGATTGCAGGATAGGGGGGCCTTAATTAGTAATGATAAGTGTATCACCAAGTTACCTACTGTAGGAAGAACAGGTTTAAAAAAAATCCCTGTTGAATTTTTGGCAGGGCCAGGGCCTGAACAGCTGGAGAGAAGTTTCAAAGGAAGCCAAGACTAAGCAAAAAATGTTTTCTCTTTATTTTTAGTTTATTTCTAGGCTTCAATTCAAACACTATTTCCTTCATCCATCTTAACAATTTGTAAACTCCAAACAGGCAGTATAAAACCAAACCAAACCAAACACTATGCCTCTCTTCCCTTCTCCTCCCAGACCTTCAGGCATTAGTGGGCTCAAGATCTCCTCAAGACTTAGGAGGATTTTGCTCTCTTCCTCCCTCTTAAGACCTAGTTCTCTGCAAGTAAGATGTTACTTTGGCACTACCACCTGCCCACTTTATTGCATGAGCTGTAGAAAGGATGGATTGGATGAGTAGAGATTCACATTTAAATTCCAGGTCAAATGTCATCTATTCTTTCTTTTGAAACATATAATGAACGTAAGATCTAAGTAGTTGCATAACCTGATTTACAAAGTAAATGCTGATACAAGAAGTCTTTTTGGCTGAAAAAAAAAAAAAAGTCTGCATTTAAAAAATATTATCCAATTTAACGACTCGACATGGTTAGCTACTCTGCTGTTCAATATACTTAATTTAAGGAAACAGTAAATTATATGCTTGCTGGCATTTCTTGTTCAGCTACTTCTCCTTTATCAACTAATCATAGCTATCCATCTTTTGCAAATGCTGTGAAAGCTCATTGAACTATGATTCAGACATCTATTCATTAAGCTTTTTACAGAAGAGGTAAAGGCCATTTTGCAGCAGAACCTCCTTGCTACCTGCTAATTCTTCTTGACAGTAAATCCTACATCTTAGCTCCCTAGAGATACTTACATCCTCCTTACTATTTCTCAACTAAGTCTTTTTTTTTTTAATTGATCATTCAAAGGATATGACTAGAATTCACTATGCTTTTAAGTTTTAATATATCTTAAAATGCATAATTTATAGCTGGTAGCAAAATCTTCAGAGTTTTTTGGTATTTGTGGTCTGAATTCAATGCTTTTGAAAGGAGGAAATAGCAAATAGATGAAAGTGGAAATAATAAGCTTTAAATATGAAGCTTCTGACAAATGTGTACCTTTTTTTTTTTTTTTTTTTTAAATGGTTGTTCAACATGTGGCCTTAACTGAGACTACTACAGGAATGAAAACTAATGCTAGCTGTGATGGTAGTTGTCATGATTTACAATGTCTTTCTGTAAGTCTATAAATACAATAATGTATTACCACTTTAAGCAGTACACAATATAACTAGGCAAACATTTAATTCCTCTTATTGCTTAGATATTTAGAAAAGTGAAAGACATTGACATGGTTAAATTAGATAATAGGTCTAATCATAAAGCCTTTTGAGAACCTTTGATTGGTGCTGAGCACCATGGAAAGACTTACAAATAATCAGAAGTAAATTACAACTATTTTTTGTAAATCACACAAGCAAGTGTTAACATGGGGTAACTGAACAAAGAGAAGTTTCACATTTATCCTTCTCAGCAGTTAGAGCACTAGCAAGGGACTCGGGAAGCCTGGGCACTTCCCTGCTCCACCACAGACTTCCTCTCTGAATATAGGCAAGTCACCCAGTTTCTCTGTGCCTCAATTCCCCATCTGTCAAAGGGGAAGAATATTACTGTCAGGATGCAGCCTGAATGTTTATGAAGGGGATGATACAACGGGGTTGCCTGCAATAGCAGGAGACTGGACTCAATGATCCAGGAGGTCCCTTACAGTTCTATGTCCTTATGTACCTCCTACCTTGTAAGGATAAATACATTAAAGATTGTGAGATGCTCAGTTACTGTGATAATGGGGGCTGTATAAATTTCACAGATACATCAAAATGACAACTTGATTTTATGCTTAATTGAAACTATGCGTGTGCTTCTGGTGGAAAATATACCCCTTTGCCTTCAGTAGAGATTTTTTAAATCCTTTTTTTATTAAAATAAACTCATGAAAGGAATGGTTTCCTCACCATGACCCATTTATGTTATGGTTCAAATAATCCTTCTTTTCACACCAAAATTTACCAGTATTCCTACATTCTATTTAGAGTTCCTTTTATAATACCATACTCTTCAGACTTATCTTAAATTCTCAGATTGATACAGATATTTATGAAAATTAAATTGAGAATTTACCAGTAAACTAGCCTGGATTAAATTATGCTTTACGTTATATCAATAAGAATAGAAAGTCTCAGTTTTGGTGAATCTGTAAGTACTATACATATTATCTACTTAGAAACATATGTCTGAGTATAAAGATTCCTATGAGTCATTTGGTTTACGAGTGGACAATGCTTGAGGAATCAAAAAGCAGAAACAGTTTAATTTGAATTCCAATTTTCTAAAATTATTTTAGAATATAAAAATTGGAGGTCTGCCAACGAAAGGGCCACCCCCTCCCTGGCTGGTAAGTAAATCAGTATCTTTACCTTTACTATATATTGGTTAATTGTTGTATTTAATCTTAGCTTTTTCTAAAATTTGTATACTTTCCAAATAAATTTGAAACAGAAATATTTAAATCTACAGAATATTGTTTGGATACTGTGCTGAGCTACTACATGCTAGCAGTTATGAGATGATGGGCATTTATTAATCTTTATACTATGATTTAAGATAGGGGGCAAAATTCAGCCCTGCATTAAACATGTACATCTGCTATTGAAGTTATTGTGAGTTATGGCCTTCATTCAAAAACACATTAGTGAGAAGTGGAAAAAATTGCTATTGTTTGATATTGTCCAGTATATAATGTAATTGCAGGAACTGTTGATTAACTGTATTTTTAAAATTATTTAAGAGCTACAAAAAAGCACAGCTCAAATGCTGACAAATGGCATATTTTATCCAGGTACTGTAGAGAGTATATCCTCCCTAAAGAAGAACTGCAAAATTTTATGAAAAACAATATTTAAAAAGTTGGTAATCTTAAAAGAGGAACAAAATACTTATACAGATTTTATAAAATATAATTATTTAATATTTAAAACAAAATGTCTCAATTTTCCAGCCAAATCCGAAATTCAAGATTCCCCTCCACCACTTCTATGTTTAGTCAAACACTTTAAACAATATCAAAAATGCAGGAAAAGTCCTTTCTCCAACTTCTTAGATGTATGGACCAGAATGCATTTATGCAGGTGCTTAATTTTAAACACATAAATAGCCTCTGACTTCAATCCTGAATTTAGAATTTGGCAGGATAGTGAAAAAGATGCTCTTAGTTTGTAGCCATAGCACCTTGGTGTGTGGTTTTGTCAGATCTCAAACTAAGCAGGATCAAACTTTACCAATACTTGGCTTAATAATGTCCCAGGAAAACGTGGACATTCTAGTTGGCCTATGAATGCTTGCATAATCCCTGCACCTTCACCTGCACAGTGTACCAAGAGCACAAGTAATTCAAGCAAGGTGAGTGCATTGGAGTTCACTCAGTGGGAATGTGCTAAAATGGACCACCCCCCTTCACAATCAGAACCATGGAGGACTTGCAGAGTGTGAGATCCGGTGTTTTTTAGGTAGCCAGGACAGGTTCAAGTTCACCAGTTGAGCAGTTCTCTCTCAGCTTTGGCTTTTCCTGCTTACAAAAATGCCTGTGAGAGCCAGAATTTAGCACACAGGCTGAACCTGCAGTGCTGAGCCATCTCCTGGGAGGTACTAAGCACTCACAATTCCTATTGAAGTTAATGGTGTTCTGAGTTTTGTGAATCAATGTACAGTATCTTTTATAGTTCTCATTATAAGGAATTCTATGAGCTAGTGGCTCCCTTGAACTCCCATTGAAATCACCTGCAGATGCAGTTAATGGGAGTTGAGAGCACACAACCATCATGTAAAATCAGGCCTTTATTTTCTGCTTATAAAAATTCATCTTTTCATCAATTTTTGCACTATCTATTGGCCTGTGTATTGTGCGGAGTTCTACATTTTCAGCGTATTCATTCATTTTACTTAAACTCTGGCTTGAATCTGACTACATTAAAAGTTAAATATGGAACTAAAGAAGGAACCTAAAATATTTATATGTTTTTGAATATATTTCCATGGATTAAAATACATTGGGTCTTTTCCTTCAGCTGGATATGAAATATTTGTCACCTCTCCTACTGGCATATGAAGACAGAATGCGAGAAAAGGAAGATTTAAATCTTGCACATGAGGCAAGTTGGCAAATAATTAAAAAAAATTAACAGTAAAGTGGAAATAAATAGGAACACATCACAAACTGTTGAAATCCTTAAAGGGATCTTGTCAAAGCTGTTGGAGGCCTAAAATTAGAACTAGCTTTGCTCTGATTTTTGGCTTGCATACACATTATGCCATCTGTTTTTTCTGCCTGCTTTCTCTGTTTTGTTTTTGTGAGCTGGCAGAGCATTGAGATGTACAAGAATTGTCCTTTCAGGGTGAAAACCAGAGTAAATAGACTTTGTGCGGAGGTCTCAACTGCAGTTTGGGAAGGAAAGAATTCACCTTTGCAACCAATAGGGAAGATTGTAAGATTGCATTGCAGCCCCTAGAGGTTTTAATAGTGACCACTGCCTTCTTCCACCCTCTCTGGTAGGGTTGCCAGGCGTCTGGTTTTCGACCAGAATGCCCGGTCGAAAAGGGACCCTGGCGGCTCCGGTCAGCTGCCGTTAAAAGTCCAGTTGGCTGCATCAGCCGGCTCCATGTGGCTCCTGGAAGCGGCTGGCATATCCCTCCAACTTCTAGGTGCAAGGGCGGCCAGGGGGGCTCCGTGCGCTGCCCTTACCTGCAGCACAGGTGCCACCCCGAGCGATGGCTCTACAGTTCCCATTGGCCAGGAACAGCAGCCAATGGGAGCTGCGGGGGCAGTGCCTGTGGACGGCGGCAGCACACAGAGCCCCCTGGCTGCCCCTGCGCCTAGGGACTGGAGGGACATGCCAGCTGCTTCCGGGAGCCGCTTGAGTTAAGCATTGCCTGGAGCCCGCACCCCAAACACCCCCTTCTGCATCTCAACCCCTGCCCCAGCCCTGAGCCCCCTCCCACACCCAAACTCCCTCCCAGAGCCCGCACCCTCACCCTAGCCCTGAGTTCCCTCCCATACTCTGAACCCCTCAGCCCCAGCCCGGAGCCCCTTCCTGCACCCCAAACCCCTCATCCCCTCACACCCCCTGCCCCAGCCCAGAGCCTCCTCCCACATCCTGAACCCCTCATTTCTTGTCCCACCCTGAAGCCTGTACCCCCACCCCCTACCCCAACCCGGTGCCCCTGCCCACACTCCAAACCCTTCGGCCCAGCCCAGAGTCCCCTCCTGCACTCCCAGCTGGAGCCCTCACCTCCTCCTGCACTCCAGCCTCCTGCCCCAGCCCAGTGAAAATGAGTGAGTGAGAGCGACCAACGGAGGCAGGGGGGATGGAGTGAGCAGGGGTGTGGCCTTGGAGAAAGGGTGGGGTAGGGGTGGGGCAAGGTTGTTCACTTTTCTGCAATCAAAGTTGGCAACCCTACTCTCAGGGAGAATTCTTGGCCACTGAATCTATTGAAAACAGCACAGAACCAACCTCTGCAATGGACACAAGTTGCAAAGCTTTCCTGTGCATCTGCTGTGTTCATTCCTTTCTACAACGAGATATTTTGGGCCAATTGCAAGGAAATAAATTTCAGCCTCAGAGCAAAAGTCTTGTATCTTTCAATATTCTTCTTCCTCACAAGGATGAACAGAAGACACCTAGGGCTCTGTTTTTGTAAGTTCACCATAATATATTTCCATAATCAAGTATACTGAAAATTAGTAGCATCATCTGGTAACTCCAATAAACCTCCATTATTTGGGAGGTTGTAATTTGGCTGTATCATAGGACATGAAGCCAAAACCTCTCTCTCAGTGGTGTTTTTTTTTTTTTTAAATACAGAAAATGCATATATTTTTTACCAAATTATATTTAAATCAGTTAAGTAATTTTCAATGTAGGTATGGGTATGCTTCCTTCAGCAGCACTGACACTAACAAACTGAGTTAAAGATGGGCAGTCAAGTAAACTTACTATTCTTACATGCATGATATAAATACACTCAGATATAAGTTAATAAAAATATTTCTTATAGCATGAGGCTGAAGCAAAATATGTATGTTTTGATATTTTTATGTGAATTTATTTGTATTTCAGGAGGACATGAAGAAGTTTAGGATACGAGTTGAAGAATTGGTGAAGGAGAATGAACAACTGCACCAGCAATTAAATAAAAATAGTTCTGTTACCCTGAAGGAATGGCAAGTGGATTTTGTTTGTATTTATTAGAAATTAGTGAAAAAGTACTCTTATTATACTACTCTTATACAAACAGACTTTTAAGAGCATATAAACACGACAGGTGAAATCCTGGCTCCATGTAAGTCAATGGGAGTTTGATTTTGAAATGTAGTCCCTTAATGTCAAATACTCAATACCAGTAGGAAAGATTTTGTACATTTGATACACGTTTGTTAAGATCTGTCCAATGTACAAATCTTCATGATATCTGTGATTTTTCTAGGACAATATTTTCAGTCTCTTTGATTTAATTTGAAGTAAACTTCATATCCCAAAAGAGAAGAGAGTCAGTGTACACTGTACACTAACCATTTCTCTATAAAACTCTCTTTCAAATGTTTTAATTAATCAGTTAATTTACTAATCTTAAAATCAAGTAAAGTAAGTTTTATTCAAAAATTATTCAACTTTACCAGAATTGACTATTTCTGATACACTGCTTCTGTCCTCATTCATTACAAATGCTCCCCACCTGTGGAATTTGGAGGCCATCCAGCATGGTTGCTGGATGTTCCACAACTAAGCTCTGCCCTTCAGCTGAGGCCACCCAGATTTTCTGCCTTTGGTAGTAGAACAAGTTTGCGATTCAGTTTCTTCCAACCATTTTGTTTTAAAACCTTTTATTTTGTTTTGTGCAGTAGCAATTTATATTCCCCCTCCCCCCCGCCTCAGATTGGGTAAATAGCAACATACATCTGAAGAAGTGAGGTTCTTACCCACGAAAGCTTATGCTCCCAATACTTCTGTTAGTCTTAAAGGTGCCACAGGACCCTCTGTTGCTTTTTACAGATTCAGACTAACACGGCTACCCCTCTGATACATAGCAACATACATGACGATTATAACCACTTGGATCTGCTGCTTCAGCACCTACTTGCTGGACTCCTCTGCTCCCACTCAGGCATGCATGTCAGAACTGTCCTACAAACACCTGGCTTAAATCCAAGTGGTATTCCCTGTGTGAGGCAGCATTTACAGGCTTTACAGAGGATCACTTGTGCCCTTCCTGTACCCAGCTAGCTGACCCTCATATTGCACATTGCCAGGGTATGGTGCTCAGAGGCAGACTGGCATGTCAGTTCCCCACTGCTCCAAGGAACTGGGACTCCAATGCAAACAAGCCTGTTCAGGAGCTTCTGAGCTTTTGGTAAAAGAGTCTAAGAATGAGGAAAAAGTTATCTGGACAACTCAGGGGGTAAGTCTCACAACAGGTCTGGAATGGAATGGGAATCCTGGAAAGGATCCAGAGTCTCTTTCCTGTCCCCTCCTCCAGAAACCAAAGTGGGTCCTCCACTCCCTAGGGGAAGAAGCAGGACTCCTCCACAGCTCCTCTTCCTCCCACTGGAAATTGGGGGGTTCTCAGGATTCTGGGATTTGCAAGACTTCCCCTTGAGTGAGTCTGGGTCCCAAAAAGGAAAAAAACAAATGTGTCCTTTGCAAGGCAGCAATTAATATTGTTAACGAATAAGTGGGGTGAAAATTAGGGGTTAAATCTCTTCTCCCCATCAGGGAGTATTTGCTGTGGCTTTTGACTCCATTAACAGAGAGACTCTGTAGAAGGCACTCAAGTGATATGGTTTTATCAGCAAGTTGATTCAAATACTGCAGAGTCTGTATGGCAGTATGTGTTAGTGGCTGATTTTCAATGAAAACTGGAGTCAAGCAGGGATATGTACTCAGTCCAGTACTTTTTGCTCTATATTTAGAAAAACATTTTGTCTAACTCCCTTAGTAACATTGGCGGAGGCCGCAAAATATTGGGGGCAAATTATCAATCACCTTGACTTTGCAGACAATATAGTGATAATGCCTATGGAGGAATACAGCCAAGAAGCAGCAATTAACCTGTATATAACAGCCAGAGAATGGGGATTAAACACGAGTGAACAAACTATCAAACTAATGGTAACATCAAGAAACAGGCTAAACTAGACATTATGGTGTAGACATTAAACAAGTAGACAGTTTCTGCTAGTTGGGTTCCATCATAACCTATGACAACTGCTATGAAGATGAATGACATCAACAAGCGGATAGCTACTTCCAGCAGAATGTTTGCATGCCTGAATAAAAATGTTTGTAACCTTAAATGCGTATCTAGAAAAGCTAAAGAGTACAAGGAGAGAGAAGCAGTGGACATCCAAGGAGACAGTGGTATAATATGGTATATAAAACCATCCAGTCAGCACCCCAACAAGCTCAAATTGTGGCTCAACACAGATATGGATGGAATCTACTCATCATCAGCCCTACTGAACCTTGGTGCTGCGAGAAAAGAGATGATGATCTATACAAGAACCACACTGCTTTTATCATGAGGGAAAGAATATTCTTATAGCTCTAGAAACCTCTCTGTTTAAAGTAAGTTCTCTCTTTCTACAATTCTTGGAATCTCATCATTTTGTTGTAACCCTTGGAAGGTTGTGGCATAAAATGGGCATTCCTAGAACTGTAAAATGGAGTACATATGCCAACTGTACCCTGTTCATCTCATTTTATCCAAAATGCCAAGGCCTTAAGTCTCAAAGTTGCTACAGGCAAGATGTGGAGAATGTATGAGCCTCATCTGAAAAACGTTGCAAAGTAAGTTTCCATTCCTTTGCAGATTCATCCTTTTGTAGGAAGTTGCTACTGGGTTGGTTCCCACATAACTCCTTAATTTATGAAGTTCTTGCTTTCTATGGTGGCGGGGGGAGAGGGGTGGGAACGACTTCCATTCCTGCCTGTAATTCTACTATAAAACTCTACTTATTCTTTCTCTCCCTGCTTCTAGGATTTCTTGCTTGCTACTTCCCTTTAGTAATGAATGAGGAAAGAAACTGTGCAACAAAATGAGAAATTTCTTACCTGGTAATTTTTTTTTCCCTGTTAGCAGCTCTCTCTGAATTCAACCCACCCTACTAGTCTGGTAAATGACCAGAATATAAATTGTCTCTAAAGGGAGACATAGACATATATTGTCTTAAGGCTAATTTAATACATTATATCAAGTTTTCTTAATGCTAATAATTAGTTGGAGTGTTTTTACCGCTGTGGAAGAACTCTTCTGGTGGCCTGAGATGAAGGGCAGAGCTTAGTCCTAGAACCACCAGTAATAACATTGGACCACCTCCGAATTCCACAGGTGGGGGGCACTAGCCCATTAGTAGGGACTTCAGAAATGTAGGGACTTTAGAAATCTCAAGGGATGGCTGCTTATGATCCCTTCCCCAAATTTCAGAAGTCTTTGGGGAAAAACTGCTAGCAACATAATCCCACCTTCATATGAGTAGCAAGATATTGGGGAGAGGGAGGCAATTTTTATTATATGATTTCCCCACCAGATTTAGAATAATTTTGTCCACCATTGGTCCAATTTGCCAACCGGAACTGTAGGAATCTTCAGGACAGCTATGATCATTGGTGCATTCTTGTGTGGTCAGACCCCAGCTTCATATTTTAAGGTCAAATGACTAGTGGCCACCAGGATGTGTTTGGGGCATCCACAAGCAACCTAATCCAAACATGTTGCAATTAAATTCATGAACACTCACACTACATTTATATGATATAGACAGACAAGAATGGGAGTATAGAATATATCTACACTGCAGTCAGAAGTGTGACTGCCACGTGTGTAGACATATCCGACCTAGCTTTGATTATCTATCTATCTCAAATAACAATAGCATTGAAGCTGCAGCAGCACTGTCTAGCCGCTTGATTACATACCCAGGTCCTGTGTGGCCTTCTATAGCCTGTGATGCTGCGTACTCATAGTCTTTTTGACATAGTCATTTTGCACACTCTACTCGTGTATTGTAACAGACAATATTATCAAGCTGTACATACTGCAACACTCTATATATGATAAGGCTACATTTTTCTTGTTTTGGTCACATCTATAAACTTTTGTTAATATTGATATCATTGATAACTGTTAGCCCTATATCTTATGACTGGGTAAAGTTTAGCTAATTGATTTGGTGGTTTTGTATGATATCAGGTGGTCACAAACAAATGAACTGCATCTTATTTGTCTTCAAAGTGTCCACATTTCTTATATTTCTGCTTGCATCCTGGACAATACTTCTCTACTTTTCCGGCTATCACATCAGAACACAAATAGTTCCTTAGACTTTTCCTAACAGCAAAAAGACTTGTATTTGCTTCCTAGAAGGCTATATTAATGCCTAGTATAGAGCAAAGGATCAGTTGTATGCTAGAGGTAGCTAAGATTAAAAGGCTCTCTTTTCCAAGTCCCATAAATAGCATTTATATGACTAGCACTGGCAACTATTTCTAGATCTATAAGCTGTGAACTGATGACTTAGCAAGTCTTAAGATATATTTTATGTGATCCAGTATTAAGCATTTGGCTATCCTCTCCTTCATGCACTTGGCACAAAGGAGAGCCATCTGGCTTTAATTCAAATATACATTATCACAGTTCAGGGCAACTGCACCTTTATACCCACTCTGTGGTCCCTCAAGGGCACCAACAAGCTCCCACATAACTCTCTCTAAACATTTATTCGTAAGGGGAAAGCATTACTGAGAAAACATTAAAACAATAAAAGAACTCACATGCATGCTGAAAAGCTTACCAGAAGTCACACCAACTCCAACCTCAGGCTCTGGTAGATGTCAGTCCTTCAAAACCTACAGCTGGGTTTTCCTGTGGTTACAAGTTCATAACTGTTTCAGATTCCAAACAAGAACAATCATGAATAGGTCAGTCTTTCCTTTATACAGCTTGGGCCTTTGATCATGGCCTCATGTAATAGGTGAACAGCAGACAATGGCTCACTCCTCAGGGGCATAGCTTCAAAAGACTGGGTTTCTGCATAATTGTGTTGAGGGTGGGGAATTTGCATTTACCTCCCCCTAGATATTCCCCAGGAAAACCACTTACCGTGTTTTCTTCCAAGAAATGCTTGTCTGGCACATTGTTCAATATAGTCTTCTGAGCCCGCAGGTCACACATCTATCACATCTCCTTTGAGAGGCTACATACAATCCCAGACCACAATAATACATAAACCATCTATTTAATATAATGGACCCCAAAAATACTTAAATTTAATTCAATAAGGTCTTTCAGGGATATTCAGGAAATTGCCATATCTGTCAGATACACATCTTTTTTTCTGCATTGTTGTTGCATTTCCCCTCTTCATTCATATTTTGTTTTCAACATTCTAGAAAGTAAAACGTACTTTTAAGGAGGTATTTTCATATGAAAATGACATTGTAATGTAATAATTGCACTCTAATAACCTTAAAGTAATCTGGGTTCAGTCATTAAGCTTCTTGAAGTTAAGGATGCAAAATACCAGTCTAAAATTAATGTAAGGTTCATTTCTGTGTCTTCTTTTAATTATTTAACTTACTAATGTTTGAGTGGTACATTATTTCTAAATCAATCATCATCATAGGCAGCAGCTGCAAACTCAGGCAAAGCTGGTTTTGGAAGAAAATGGAGTGTTGATGGAGCAACTTGAAATTCAGCAGGCTAAAGCAAAGGAGAGTTACAACCAACATCTTCAGGAAGGTAAGATACTTCAATTGCTACTTACTTTGACTGTACTATTTGAAGTACTGGGGATGGGCCGGCATAGGCCTGCCCAAAACTAAAGGCCTTCCCCCTCAATTAATGAGGAAGAACCACTGGACTCAGGGATCAGTTGAATATGGAAGACAGCAAATGATTCAACAGGAGTAGGATGAGGTCTGAGGTAAAGAATCAGGGATCCAGAGGAGGATACCGAACAGAGAACCCTGGACAGCGCCCACTGTTCCTCAAAGGCATCTAGGGAGTCAGTGGACACTGCCCAGAGGAACTCTGCCTGGATTTGTGAACGGAGAAGGGAATGGAAATAGACCCCATAGTTGCAGAATATGACCCTGTCTAGCTTTCTCCTGGTGTAATGGATGGCTGTCTTTGCCAGTGCTGGAAGAAGGTTAACGAGGAGGTCTTGCAACTTTGTGAGGCCAGGACTGGGGTGTGAGTGGATTAATTGGATTGTAGCAGAGATAGTACTGCAGTATTATTTTAATTAATACATGCCTAAAAGCACCATTAAGTCAAAATAATATAATTACAATCAATATCCAAGTTATTTCCCTTGCAGACATTATGTAATACATACCATCTTGAACCAAAATGTGTTAATCAGAAGTCACTTTCTCTACTGGAAATAGTGACCAGAAGTGTAAAATAATATTTTATTTATGTACAAAAGTATGTTTTGTTAGTAATTTTAGAATGCTTTTAGCTTTATGTAGTATTAAATATGTTAAACAGTATGATCTTATTTAAATATTGTATAAGATAAATCATTTGGAGTCTGTGTGATTTTATTTTCTGTTTTGTAGGTAATGTTCATTGCTTTACAATAGTTAATTATCTCAAAAATAACATTATTGATTCTACTAATTTTTATAACCTACCTTTCTTAAAATTTCATGACATCTTTTATAGTGAGAATCAAGCCCACAACATACACAGTTTAATTCAGATTTGTACTCCTTAATTGGTAGTTGATTTCAGAACATTAATTACATGCAAGGAAGAAAACAAAGTGTAAGAGGGAAAAGATTCTAGATAAAGAATCATTCTGCTACTTGTGGTGTATTATTATACCAGCAAAATCCTATGAACATTTAGAAACTTAGCAGGATCTAAAGGGAAAAAAACCACCTTAAAATAGGTTGTAGTTTAAAACCCGAATATAGAAAGCCACACTTCTAGTAAAATAATTGTGAAAGTATGGAAATTCAGTTTAATGTACCCTGAAAAATCTTAACTGTGTCCCACAAATCCTACATTTTCTATTGAAGGTATGATTGCAAAAATGTGATAAGTATCCTAGTATAGTAGTTATTTGCTATGTATAACACATAACTTGGATGTGTCACTGAGATTCTTTGAACCTAGGAAGGAATCTTGTAGGTGAACACAGATGACCATGTGATTTACCTGAGGATATTAAAGGATATTAATTTTTGGCTATGTACATTTTAAGCCACACCCACCTCTTACATTATAGGGCAGGGATGGGCAAACTTTTTGGCCCAAAGGCCACATCTGGGTTGCAAAACTATATGGCGGTCCAGGTAGGGAAGGCTGTGCCTCCCCAAACAGCCTGCCCCGCCCCCATCCACCCCCTCCCACTTCCCGTCCCTGACTGCCCCCTGCAGAACCCCCGACCTATCCAACCCCCCCGCTCCCTGTCCCCTGACTGCCCCCCCCAGAGCCCCTGACCCACACAACCCCCCCTGCTCCCTGTCCCCTAAATGCCCTGACCCCTATCCACACCCCCGCCCCCTGACAGGCCCCCCGGGACTCCCATGCCTATCCAGCCCCCCCTATTCCCAGTTCCCTGACCACGCCCCCCCCGAACCTCCGCCCCATCCAACCGCCCCTGCTCTGTCCCCTGACTGCCCCCCAGGATCTCCCACTCCCCACCCCCTTACCATGCCAGAGCCAGCCACGCCATTGCGCTGGCGGCGCAGTGAACTGAGGCTGCGGGGGAGGGGAGACAGCAGGGGAGGGGCCGGGGGCTAGCCTCTCTGGCTGGGAGCTCAGGGGCCAGGCAGGACGGTCCCATGGGCTGGATGTGGCTCGCGGGCCATAGTTTGCCCACCTCTGTTATAGGGTATACATTACTGAAGTTAGAGGCCATATAGGTGTTCCTCCCTTGACATCTCAGAGAGCCATGAGAAAAGTAAAATTCTAAAGTTCCTTGGCTTCTGTGCTTTAGTTGAATTGGCTTTCAGAAATCCACAGTCTTGGGAAGTTTCTGTGTATACTGGGAACATTGAAGAGGTCTTAACTCATGGGCTGCAGTACTAACTATAAAATCTGCACCTGGCATATGAAACTTTATGAAGTCTGCATCAGGGCCCATGCAGAGTTTAGAACTCCACGGGGCTGCTAATATTCATAGCAAGTGTTTTTAAATTAAAAAAAAAATCATTCATTCTGTAACTCAAAGCTACTAAATAAATATGTGGAGATATACCTATCTCATAGAACTGGAAGGGGCCCCGAAAGGTCATTCAAGTCCAGCCCCCTGCCTTCACTAGCAGGACCAAGTACTGATTTTTGCCCCAGATCCCTAAGTGGCCCCCTCAAGGACTGAACTCACAACCCTGGGTTTAGCAGGCCAATGCACAAACCACTGAGCTATCCCTCCCCCTCAAAAAAGGCACCAATCCTCACCAAGACCAACAGAGTCAAACTAATTTGAAGTTTCTAGGCCAAACTGTTCTGGGGTTGTGACGAGCCAAAATACATCAAGAAAATATCCAAGAAGTGAACAACTTTTTTTTGATATACAGATCTGTTGCACCTTACGCGCATTTAACATGCGCAATTTCAGCTTTACGCGGTAGGCAAAAACAAAACAAACAAAAAAAGAGAAAAACAACAATTTTAATACTGTACTTGTAGTGCGGGTGATTCCGCCCGCCATTCAACTCAATGTAATTTTGACTATACGCGGTTTTCACTATAGCGCTAACCGCAGAACGGAACCCCCGCGTAAGATAGGCTCGCCGGTATAGATATACACACACACACACACACACACACACACACACATATATACATACACACACACACTCATATCTTCCAAACAGTTCTCCAGTTTGCCCCAAATCTTCCAGGAAACAAACAAATAACCCCCCCTCTGCCCTGCCATAAGAACATACACATAGAATTTCAGGTGGGTTGGTTGAGGTTTAGTTTTGGCCAAGGAAGAAGTTAGTGAAAACTCAGGTTTATAACAGAAGGATTTTCTCTTTGTTCTTAACTGTGGATAAGACTAGAATCTCGATAAACTGCTTGACAGATAGCAGAAGCCATAGGATAAAAGTGCAATACTTAATTTGACAAGTCAAGCAACAGTTGGTCCAGTGCTTAATGCAGCTATTAAATTATGTCCTGTTGTTTTATTTAGAATTTTGACTTGATTTGTGGTTTAGGTCTGTTGTGTCAACAGTTTTTTTTTCCCCCCCATGAAGTTTCAAAATTGACCAAACAGCTAATGGTTTTGGAAGCTAAGAAACAGAGCCAGGAAGAGGAGATATCAGAGAATCAGAAGCAGCTGAAGTCTTTATGCTCCACGTGTGAAGAACTGAAAGCCAATCTGAATGGCAGAGTAACAGCAGAGGAGCATGTTGCTTTGGTAACTGCATTAAGAAGGTATGGGTCTATATACTGTATACAGACAAGTGGTGTGAAAGGCCTCGATCCTGCAAAGTATCCACATGAGCAGGCTCTTATACCCATACAGATCCCTTTGCTGCAACAGGACCCAATCACCAGTGTTCTTTTCCATCAAGATCCATATGTTGTTAAGGTAGCTGGCAAAGTACAAAGAAGGTAGAGCAATACTATTTTAGAAAACTCTTAACTTAATTTTTTAGTCTGATAAAAACATAGGGGGAAATTCTGGTTCCGTTGAAATCAATGGACATTTTGCCAGGATTTCACCCATATTTATACCTAGATAAAACAGCATGTAAACTAAAACAAAAAACGCACCAAACAAAAAAACAAAAAAAATTTCCCCCAAGGGAAAACATTTAAAAATTATATTTTTAGAAAACAAATGTCATTACCGGTAACACTATGGACAATTAAAACTGAATTTAAAAATCCTGATGTATTTTTCACTATTACCATTGCTTGATTACATTTTAAAAATTCACTTAGTTCTCATGCCCTAGCACAAAGATGCAAAATTTGCATTGTAAATACTGAAGTCTTTTTGTTATAAGAAAACTGCTTTATTGGAAATAAGATAATCATATTAACCTTAGAAGCTGTTTTCCTTATTTCTGAATTGTTTTCAATTTCTTGTTCCCTTCTTTGGTGACAAATGTATAAAATGTACTCAGATCTCAAACTGAAAACACTGTTGTTCTCCATTCTCCACAATTTCAAGTATGAGAAATCAGGACAAAACACTAAGCAATGCCAAGTACTACAGTACAACAGATTGGGAAAAACATCTGATATGTCAATTAAATGTCCATCCCCATTTATAAAATCTTGAAAGTCTAGCAAGATACCACATAAAGAATAAACAAAAGTTGGCAATAAACATGTCATGCCCAACAGTCTATAATATTTCAGGTAGCCAACCCATACTCTAGGGGAAAGATACAGATAAACTTAAAAGGTCCTAGGAGCACATCACTTTGATAAATCCAGTCTGATCAAACAACATGTCTGAATCAAACAAGTCTCTGGTGAAAAGTAAAAAGCTTTTACTTTTTTCCTCTGGTGCAGAAACATTTCTTCTCTTTCCATTCACTAAGATTTAGTTTTTAATAATAAAAATGAAATATATCAGAACTTTAAACTACAAGACAGTGAAGGGATTTAAAGTGAATTATAGCTAACTAACCATCAGTGTGTTTTAAATTTATGTATCTCAGTTTCTTATAAAAATGCCTGCTAAGCTATTTTAATGAACCGAGAACTGTTTTACCATCTCCTGCCTCCACCATGAAAATATGTTCTTTGCTTGATGGCCTGTGATATTTTATGGCATGATTTGTGTTTTAAAGGACATATTTCAGAGAGAATGTTAACTTTCTACCTCAGGTTGTCTAGAACTTAATTCATTACGTTTTATGACAGTCAGATGAGTTATTTTTGCTCAAGACTAGGTATGATGGAAATGTATTAATCTCTTGGCATAGCACGTTTTTACCTTTGTGAGTAATCCATTGACACGCTTTCTGCACTGCTGGTCATGCAGTTTTATTGGTGGTTATTTGAGTTACCAGTAAAACCAAATACCAGGAAAAGGATACATTTTGACTATATAGCATACATATAAATCCTATTTAGAGCAGGGTTGCCAGTACATGTCTTTCCATTGAGTAATTGCATTGTGTGACAAAGTTCCTCCTCTATCTTGGTGGGTCCTGCGCTTATTGGCGGATTTTCTTGCCTCAGGGATTCACCATGTGGGTTAGGGAACAGCCAAGAGACCTTCCCCTCTGGAAGAACCCACAGTCCAGGTCAATTGGGAGGTTTGGGGGGAACCCGGGCCCGCCCTCTACTCCGGGTTCCAGCCCAGGGCCCTGTGTACTGCAGCTATCTATAGTGCCTCCTGTAACAGCTGCATGACAGCTACAACTCCCTGGGCTACTTCCCTATGGCCTCCTCCAAACACCTTCCTTGTTCTCACCACAGGACCTTCCTCCTGGTGTCTGATAATGCTTGTGCTCCTCAGTCCTCCAGCAGCACACCCTCTCACTCTCAGCTCCTTGCGCCTCTTGCTCCCAGCTCCTCACACTCACACCACAAACTGAAGTGAGCTCCTTTTAAAACCCAGGTGCCTGATTAGCCTGCCTTAATTGATTCTAGCAGCTTCTTCTTAATTGGCTCCAGGTGTCCTAATTAGCCTGCCTGCCTTAACTGGTTCTAGCAGGTTCCTGATTACTCTAGTGCAGCCCCTGCTCTGGTCACTCAGGGAACAGAAAACTACTCATCCAGTAACCAGTATATTTGCCCTCTACCAAACTCCTGTACCCCACTGGTCTGGGTCTGTCACAATTGGTATTATGCTTTGTTGGCCATTTGACTTGGAGCAAAGTTTTTAACATCTGTATCTTTGACACCTAAGTAAAACATAAGCTAAAACAATAATATACTGTCAAATATGTAACTTGTCCATTTTCTCAGTGAAGTAGATCTTTGATACCCATTTTATATTGTCTTTTTCTGCAGTCAGTTGCAACAGGAACAGGAAAAGCAAAGTGCTGAGCTGGAAGATCTAATGGAAAGGCTAGCATCATTGCAAGCACAGAAAAAGAGCCTGCTCTTAGAGAAAAATGACCTAGTTGCTGAAAACAAGATCCTGGAAGCTGAGCTGAAAATGGCACAAAAGACAAATAGGTTTATCTATTTCCTTTTCTTCTTCATTTGGATATCTCCTTCTATCGACACTAACATTTTAAAAAACAAAGTACACCTCTACCCCGATATAACGCTGTCCTCGGGAGCCAAAAAATCTTACCGGGTTATAGGTGAAACCGCGTTATATTGAACTTGCTTTGATCCACCGTAGTGCGCAGCCCCGCCCACCCGGAGCGCTGCTTTACCGCACTATATCCGAATTCGTGTTATATCGGGGTCACGTTATATTGGAGTAGAGGTGTAATATCTCACTGAAAAAATATTCTTGGCCCACGACCCCTACAGCCCACTCCAGACACATGAAGTCTTATTGCTACCAATTAAGTATATTCTCTAAAATTTGTGTGTCTTTCCAGTGAAATATGATTTAACTTCTCTATTACCTATACAGGACTGATGTTTCATATGTTAGCCAAATAATTGTAATGTATAATTTTCATGCACAATTACCATGATTGCACTGAGAAAATGCATGTGAAAATTATAATTAGCCAATTATCTGATTCAGGTAAGCAATCATATTGTAGGCATATTTTGAAGCTAGAAATTAAGCCCAGTATTCAAACATTTCACAAGTAAAAAAGGAATATTGTCATAGAATTTAAGTACCTACCTCAGTGCAGCATGTATTATGCAGAACTATAAAAAAAATAACAAAAGTATATGTGTATCGTCAACTTATAGTAGACTGTTGTGGCGAACTGTGTGTAATGGACTGGACAGAATGTCAGAGAACCTAGGAAAATAATAAAATCTCCAAGATGTGAACAAATGAATTTAGGAAAAATATGCAAGATAAAGTATGGGTCAGATTTGCTGAGTCACATGCTGCGATGCTTTTTTGCAACACGCAAAAATATGATCTGAATAATGTTATTTTGAAATGTTGATATTTTTTGAACCATCAGCTAAAAAAAGTGTTGTAATTATTAGAATGCTGGATTACCCTTTTATTGCATGGCGTGCAGCATGAATTTCTAGCTATCATGCATCACAGGATATTTCTTGGAATGATTATTTGTTATGATCACGTGCTCCATCAAATCAGGAAAGAATACAAGGTGGTCACAGGCCATGATGCTTGTGGTAACCCTGGCATCCTGAGCCAGTTCATATCTGAAAAAACATTTGATGATTTTTTAGGTCTTTGATAAAAGTAGATAAATTGTCAGATTGCATATGATGAGTTAATGAATAATAAAGATTGCATATGATGAGTTAATGAATAATAAACACTGGTAAATTATTCAGTGTTATGGAAGAGTTTATTGTTCCATACTGAACAAACTTCTTTTATATGATACCCATGAGATAAAGCTATTTCAGTGAACAAGAATTTTTTAAAATATTTATAATGCTGGTAGAATCTTTTTATATCCATCTAGTATGTTAGAAAGTTTTCACTGTATTTGCTAGTCATTCAAATAGTTCAGTAGTACTCATTGCTTGAAACAAAACAGCCAAAAAATAGAGAATATAGAGGTTTGGTCTTCCTGTAAACTGACAAAGATGATGTAAGATGTTTTTCTAATGTACTAAGGTTAGATTATAATCTATTGATCTTTTATATTTAAAATCATCTTGTTTCAGAATCTTTCCTTACATGTGATTTGACTCGTAAGACAATACCGTTTAAAAGCTAATGTATGCACAAAAACAATGTTTTTAAATTGTTATACAGTAGTTTAGTGCTTAAAAATAAGATTTTCCTGTTTTTATGTTTATATTTTGTAGGAAATCACAGAAGAAAATATGTCTTCTGAAACAGCAGTTGGGAGAAGCAATGGAAAAGGAAGTGGCAGCTCATCAGTACTTAGCAAATCTTATTAGCTTGGCAGAGAATATAAGTCAGGAACGTGACCATCTTATACATTTGGTAAGTTCTTTAGGGGTATTTCAGGTTTCCTTGTTTTATTATGAAAAAAAGAAAGCAACTAACAATGAGGGTTAATATTTCAAAATTTAGTGGTTTAGATCAATGATCACCAACCTGTCAATTGCGATGGACTGGTTGATCCTAGAGACTCTCCCAATCGATCGCAATCTCCAGTGGTGCAGCGGGGCTGCTGCTAAGGCAGGCTCCCTGCCTGCCCCGGCCATGCCGCTCCCAGAAGCGGCCAGCATGCCCCCGCAGCCCCAGCGGGGAGGGGTGTCCACACGGTGCTCCTGCCTGCAAGCACCTCCCCCGCAGCTCCCATTGACCAGGAATGGGGAACTGTGACCAATGGGAGCTGCGGGGGCGGTGACTGCAGAGAGGGGCAGCGCGCGGAGCCATGTCTCTCTCCCCCCTCCCCCCGGGCCAAAGGGGCACGTTGGCCCCTTCTGAGAGCAGCATGGGGCTGGGGCAGGAAGGGAGCCTGCCTTAGCCTTGCTGCGCCATCGACCGGGAGCCGCCCGAGATTAGTGCCGCCGGAGCCAGCACCCCATACCCCCCTCCTGCAGCCCAACACTCTGCCCCAGCCCGGAGCTCCCTCCTGCACCCAAACTCCCTCCCAGAGCCTGCACCCCAACACTGTGCCCCAGCCCGGAGCCCCCTCCGGCACCCAAACTCCCTCCCAGAGCTTTTACCCCTCCCTCCCTCCTGCACCGCAACTCCCTGCCCCATGCTCAGCCCAGAGCCCCCTCCCACACTGCGAACTTCTTGGCCCCAGCCCAGAGCCCACACCCCTCCCGAAGCCTGGTGAAAGTGAGTGAGGGTGGGGGAAGAGTGAGCGACGGAGGGAGGGGGGAAATGGAGTGAGCGGGGCAGGGCCTCGGGGGAGGGGCAGGGTAGATCCTGGGTTGCCCTTAAATTCAAAAAGTGATCTTGGGTGTAAAAAGGTTGGAGACCACTGATTTAGATGTGTAAACAGATTTGAGCACCTGGATAGAAAGAGCAAAAGAAGAGATTTTATAGATCAGTGTTTAAAAGCATCTGTAATAATCCCAGGGACCATGATTAGAAATAATATAACAGACTTAATTAGTGTGAGAGTGGGGGACTGTAACAGTATACAGTTAGTCAGAGAGAGTTTAATTATTCCAGTCAAGGACTTGACAGGCCCAGTTTTGTAAACTGTGCACATGGAGATGAACCCACAAAATGTGCATGCAACTGTGCACCTACTTTTCACATACAGCATAATTTCTTGTGAAAATAGACAGTTATGCATTTCACTATCCATTTGCTTTTTAAAGTAGAACAAATTTGTGCTGATTTGTATGTGCTCAGTTTAGAAAAATCAAGACATTGCTGTTCATCCAAACCTCCTCTCTTCCCCCTCAATTGGATTTAGTGCGTTTTAACTCTGAGGCAGTGTTAAAGAAACTATATTTTTGAAAGAACCATCCGTGAAATGAATAAAAGCTAATGTGGCACTGTAGATGACCTGTGTCCAGGTGGCCTGTGTAGTCCAGCTATGGGCAAGACCCTGAAAACACTGAAAACTTGATGAGTATTAGGACTCTAATGGTCATGGAGAACTCCTGATGATTTTGATTCCGAAAGTAAAGAACATAACATCAACCCAATAAAGAAAACTAAAATGACAGTCATCCTAGCCGATTTACTCAGTACAACTACTCTTCTATCCAAACCTAACTCCTTGTTACATAGATTTCCTAATTCCTGGAAGAGATGATCAGAGATTAAAAGTAGTTGGCTCAAATTTAACCCAGGAAAAACAGGTGGTTAGTAGAAAGGGAAAAACACTATGGAACTTGTCAATATTCTTACTTCACTGATGACTGACGGCAGCACCCCACAGATTATCTGGTGACAAGTCTCAGTGTCATGCTGGGCTTGTTTCTACTCCTGGATATAGAGATTGCCACAATGATAGGGAAATTAACCTGTAACCAGAGGTCTTAGAGATTGACTCTGTCCATTCACAGGATGTGTTGGCAGTGCAGCTCACATTGTTGGTGCATCCCAGGAGTGGGAATGTGCAGTTCAAACAAGAACACTTCCTTTCATTTTCAGTTTGGCCATGAAACTCTGCCCCCTCCATTTAGAAAGGGCCTAGCCACTTCTGAGCTAGATTACTGCAGCAATAAAACTGATACAACCTCTGTCATTGCACAAACTAGTTGTGATTTGCAGCAGTGCACCTGATATGCAACAAAGACTAGTGTGAATACATCTAGGGTGACCAGATGTCCCGATTTTATAGGGACAGTCCCGATATTTGGGGCTTTTTCTTATATAGGCTCCTATTATCCTCCCACCCTCTGTCACTATTTTTCACACTTGCAGTCTGGTTACCCTAAATACATCATTCCTTTTTGTTTTTTTAACTCCATTTACTTTACAACAGAATTAAGTTCTGGTTGTACTCTAAAATGTTCTTTATGAATTGGGACCAAGATATTCTTTGAGTACTTGCTCATGTCCATTCCATGCGAGGTGTTTGCGTGCCGCATCCACTGTTGCTGGAGATTTTTCCCTTAGTGGTATCCGTTGGGCTGGCTCTAGTGCCCTCTGGAGTCGTGCGCATATGTGCTGATGTAAGGGGTGCCACTGGCCCTGTATCCTCTCAGTTCCTTCTTTACCGCCCATGACGGTTGCTGGAATGATCCTTTTTGCTGTGGCAAGGCTTCTTTAACAGTGGTTGGACTCTTCTCTATTCATAGTTATTGTAGTTAGTGTGTATAGTTCTTATTGTTAACGAATATAGTAGTGTGAATAGTTAGCCCCTCTCATCGAAGGACTCTTTGCCCCAGGGTTCTCAGGGCTTCTTGCGGCAAACATATGCCAGTGAGTGACCCACACACCAGCTGTTTAAAGTGTGGGAAACCCAAGTAAAGGACATGTGCCAGATCTGCAGGGACTTCAGACCTTGCACTAAAAAAAAAAAAAAAAAAAAAAAGACCGGGACATTTGGCTGAAGGCTTTCCTCATAGAGGCTGACAGGCCTCCCCGACCTGTCTCGGAGCAGAGCTGCTCCGAATTGGTACCAAGCACTTTGACATCTATGTGAAGCGCTTCCTTGGCGCCATGTTCTTTCTGGCACCGTTCTCCATCTCTGGTGCCAAGGAAGCACAAGAAGCAGCGCACCAGAAGAGGGACAAGCGGGGAGAGGCCAGTGTGCCGGGCCATTCTTCCTCCCCTGAGCCAGAGATGGCACCGTCAACTCTGCCTAGAGCGTTGAGTCCATTGTGAGATCCTCTGCTGACCCTGGAAGCTGCTGCGGTGCCAGTAGTCCAACGGTCCCCTTGGCCCTGGAGGCTTTCCAAGCGGTGAATAACCTCTTCTCTCTTCCAATCCCATTCAGTCCAAGGGGGCACTCACCAGCCCAGGCAACTGGAAGCATCGGGCTCCTTCCCAGGCACTGCTGGATCCCTTTAGGGTAAGCCTACCATGATCCCGGCAACACGGTCATGGACTCTTTGGCGGCCCCCAGAATCCCGGCATCATGTGGAGGCAGAAGTGGGTACGGATCCAGCATGGTCCCTGCGAGAAGACTCTTCTTCAGAGTCTGAAGGAGAATCTTTTGCTCCACCCAGGGCATATCACCAGTACCCAACCTACGTCCCACCGGACTTTGGTGCCGGTACCTGGCCAGCAGGTCTCTGGCTGATGCAGTGGCCGTACCGCAACCCTGGGGGTTTCCCGCAATGTGGGACCCCTCCTCCCACTGCTCTTATTCGTAAAGCTCTGCAAATCTGCAGATATCAGCTTGATGTCCGTGGATCATTTTTGCGGATCAGATGCAGATACAAATTTTGTATCTGTGCATAGCTCTATACGGTAGCTTTGGAGAAACAGACTATCACTCCTTCCTATTCGGCACCGGATCCTGACTCTGGCACTGATCCCAGTGCCAACAACCAGGAGATGACTCCGGTGGTCAGGGTTGAAGCAGAAGAAGAGGAAGGAGCCCCTCCTGTGATGCAAGCCTCCTCCTCCTCTGACAAAGCTGTCGCAGGGCCCAGTAGCCTGCTTCTGCAAGATGTTTTCAGGTTCTATCAGGACCTTTTCAAACAGGTCATGGCAAGCCTGGTTCTAGAGATCGAAGAGCTCAAAGAGTCAGCACACAGTTTCATTGACATCCTGGATGTGATATCACCTTGCCCATCAATGAGGTGATAATGGGAGCAGTCAAAGCCCTGTGGAAAACTCCTTCTCTGCCCTCCACCTCAAAGAGGGAAGAGAAAAAGTACTATGTACTGGCGAGCGGGTTTGAATACCTGTACTTGCAACACCCCATCCCCAGGGTCCCTGGTGGTCACTACAGCGAATGAATGGGATAGGCAGAGCCAGTCGAGTGCTACTCTGAAACAAAGACGGAAAGAGACTAGATCTTTCGGAGGGAAAGTTTATTCAATGGGTAGCCTTCAGCTATGTATCTCCAACCAGCAGGCGTTGCTGGGGAGATCGGATTTTAATCTTTGGGACTCAGTGTGTAAATTTAAAGACTCACTGCCACATGAGCCAAGGCCGGAGTTCATTGCCCTCCTGGAAGAGGGTAAGAATGTAGCCAGGATCTCCAATCAGGCGGCTCTGGATGCAGCCAACTGGGCAGCCAGGACAATGGCCTCAGCCATCACCATGAGGTGGTTCTTGGCTCCAGTCCTCCGGACTCCCAGAAGAGGTCCAACAATCTGTCCAGAACCTCCCCTTTGAAGGCTGCTCTTTTTTTGGGACAGACAGACAGACATGAGGCTGCACGTCCTGAAGGACTCGAGGGCCACCCTGCACTCCTTAGGCCTTTATACCCCGTCAGCTTCCAGGAAGCACTTCAGGCCCTAACAGCCTCCTTGGCTCTCTGCACCTCCAAGACAGGAGCCCTACAAGAGAAACGGGAGAGGTTACAAATGGTGCCAACTTCTCCCATCCACGTCAGCCTCCCAGTCATGGTCTCAGAGATACTTGGGTGGGCCCATGCAAGCCTTTTGAAGGTGTGCCCGAAGTCACAGTACCAGTCACATCTCAAATCCGTCTACCCTTTTATTTTCAGACTCTCTGTTGCTCTTCAGCCCTGCATGATAGTTCATAATGTCAGATCGTTGGGTCCTGCACACAGTGACAGCCAGTTATACTCTGCAGTTTCTTTGCACCTCCCCATCCTTCTTCTCCTTGTCCAGAGGTGCAATCCCTTCTACGTGTGGAGGAAGTTCCTCAAGACTTGAGGGAAGGGATTCTACTCCCAGTATTTCCTAATCCTGAAGGCCAAAAGGGGGCTTCCGGCCCATCTTGGACCTAAGTCGCCTCAACAGATCTCAAGAAACTGAGGTTCCGCATGATCTCCCTGGCCTCCATCATTCTCTCTCTGGATCCAGTAGACTGGTACTCCATCCTCGACTTAAAGGATGCTTATTTTCACATCTCTATCTTCCATGGCCACAGAAGATTTCTCAAGTTTGTAGTGGGTCAACGCCATTACCAATTCACCGTTTTACCCTTTGGCCTACCAGCAGCCCCCGGGCCTTCACGAACTGTATGGCGGTCATAGCAGCCTACCTCAGGCGACAGGGTGAGTCTACCTGTACCTCAACTGGCTGATCAAAGGCCGCTCACAGGCCCAAGTATAGAACAGCATCAGCACAGTCCAAGCTACCTTCAGAGTGCTGGGCCTGCTGATAAATGAGCAAAAGTCAACTCTGGTCGTGGTTCAAAGAATAGAATTTATCAGGGCAGTTCTTGACTTGACCCAAGCCAGGGCCTTTCTGCCGGATGCCTGATTCTGGATCAGGTCAAATCTGATATCCAAGATCACGGTCCACCGAATCACAACTGCTCAGGTCTGTTTCAAGCTATTGGGACATATGGTGGTATGTACTTAACATGGTACAGTATACAAGTCTGTGCCTCAGGCCCCTCCAGATGTGGCTAGCATCAGTTTACTCCCCAAGCAGACAACACTTAAACTCAGTACTCATGGTCCAGCCTCCGGTCCTTGCTTCCCTGGACTGGTGGAAAGACCCAAAATCGGTAATGAAGGGGGTATCCTTTATTGCCCCATAACTGTTAGTAGCCTTAGGCTCAGACACATCAGACCTAGGGTGGGGAACCCCACCTCAACACCTCAAGACTCAGGGTCTCTGGTCCCAAGAACTCCTCCCCCTGCACATCAAAATCAGGGAACTCGGTTAGCTTGCCAAGTGTTTCTTCCCCAGATCTCGGGCGAAGTGGTGCAGGTCCTGACAGACAACACTGCAACCATGTTGCTTGCTCCTCTCCCCCCTTCCCCTCGCTGGCCTATTCTTTGCTCAGCAAATAAGCACGCAGGGGTGTATCTGGTAGAGCCAATAGCAGGGCTGGGAGCTTCTGCAGCACTTTTTCATTCCTGAAACAAACATGCTCAGGAAGCGGTGGGAGGAAGGAAGCTCTCAAACTTTGTGCTTAGGGTGGAAGATGCTGCAGATTTCATCATGATCTGCCCCTCACCTTCACATGTCGACATGTAAAAAAAGGCCTTTTGCTTGTAAGGCAAGCCCTTTGTGACACCAGTAGATAGGAGGCTGCTCAGGAGAGTGATGCTGCCCCAGGCATATTCAGGGGATAATTATCCTCACAGACAGCCCAGCTTTGGAAGTTTCAGGCTGCAAGAGCAGCACTTCAGAATAGACCACCTGTAATCTTTTCCTGCTGTGAAGAAACAAGCGTGTGTTATCACCACCACAAATATTGTTTAAATTACACTTAAAAAACTTTCACAATTTTTTTCCAACTCTCTAATTTTTTTAGTGAATTAGCAGTACCCCAGTGTGGCCATTTATTTTGCCATTTAGTCCCACTAGTCTGTGGGAGTCTCTCTTTTGCCTACACTGGATTTTTGCCTACACTGGGTCAGGTCCATAGGCTGTGACACAGAAACACTGATTCATCTGTGAATACCTGGATTTTACTAAATCTCCCCAGAGTGGGATTGCACTTTTCTAGGACCTTTTCCCAGAATACTTTTTGAGGAGCTGCGTCCCCTCAGCTGCTGCTCTCAAGCAGCCATTTTGCAGCTGTCCGCTATATCTCCTTCTCTTCCAGCAGGTAAGTATTCATATCTCCTGTTGTACTTTCACTTGTACATTTCTGAGGGTACGGCAGAGTCTCGCAAGCTTGAGTACCATCTGTCAATTTCATAGCAGTGATGTTTACTCTCACCAATCCTTACAGCAACACACTAGAAACCTCCTTCCAATTGAATCCTTTGTATTTATTGTAACTATTTGTATGAGCCCTTCACAGTGAACATAAACCCAAGCCATTCTGAACAATTTGTAAGATTTGGCTACCAAAATTTGTTTGTATAGATCCACGTTGCTAACATCCAAACTTGTGTATCTGATATCTGTGTCAAGGCTCCAAAACTGATACCTCAAGGCTTGGGATTGGCACTATCTTGCTGTATTGTCTGCTGATTGTTCTAAACTTACATATAAACTTTAAAATGTGTCTTTAATTGGTGTTTGTATATATATTTTTTTCTTTCTTTATATAGGAATTAGATACAGTGCTCCTGTCGGCTATTTTCCAAGTTATTATCTGCAAAAAAACCTAGCGTTTTCAGATGCCTAAGTAGCCCCTTGAATCATGGTTAAAGTTGCCCCTCCCCCCAAAATCTGAAATGGCCCCCTGGGCCTGCTCAGAACAGGTTTGACAGGTCTTGCTACGTAGTAGAAAGCCTTCCACCAGGGCTACCTACTTGGCAACGTTTCACTTGCTGGGCCTCCAAATGGGATCTCTCTCCATCCCATTCTTCTCTTCCGTCTATCTTGGACTATCTTTTCCACGTAAAGCAGCAAGGCCTGGCACTCTCATCTATTAAAGTTCATTTGGTAGTCATCTCAGCCTTCCACCCTCCACTGAATGGCAAATCAGTGTTCTCTCACGAGATGATGGTCCAGCTTCTCTAAGGGCTGGAAAGACTACCCGTAGGTTTGTGAACCATCTCCCCCAGGACTTAAACCCAATCCTGTCGAGGCTCACTGGGCCCCCTTTTGAGCCTTTAGCATCGTGCTCCCTACTGCTTCTCTCCTGGGAGGTCTTTCTGGTGGCAATCACCTCGGCCAGAAGGGTCTCTGAGATCAAGGCCCTTACGTCAGAACCACCTTAGATGGTGTTCTTCAAGGACAAGGTCCAACTGCACCCTCATCCGGCCTTCCTTCCAAAGATGGTGTCACAATTCCACAACAACCAGGTCATTTTTCTACCTGTCTTTTTCCTAAAGCTTCACGAAAGCTTAGAGGAACGTCAGCTTCATACATTGGATGTTAGGTGGGCCTTTTATATTGAGAAAATTAAGCCCTTCCGTAAGTCCACACAACTCTTTGTAGCAATGGTGGAAAGGATGAGAGGGCTACCTGTGTCAACCCAAGGAATCTCATCCTGGATAACCGCTGGTATACGAGCTTGCTACAAGCAGGTGAATGTTCTGCCTCTGGCCATCTTTACTACGCATTCCACAAGAACCTAGACTTCATCAGCAGCATTCCTTGTGCAGGTAGCAATACGGGACATCTGCAGAGCCACAACCTAGTCGTCAGTTCATACTTTTGCGTCCCACTACGCCATCACCCAACAGGCCTGTGACAATGCCAGTTTCAGGAGAGCAGTGTTGCAGGCAGCACATCAATGAACTCCGAGCCCACCTCCTGGGATACTGCTTGTGAATCACCTTGCATGGAATGGACATGAGCAAGCACTCAAAGACGAAGAAACAGTTACTAACCTTTTATAACATTTGTTCTTAGAGATGTGTGGCTCATGTCCATTTCATGACCCATCCTCCTGTTGGAGCTACCGGCAAGAAGGAACTGAGAAGGTGTGGGGCCAGCAGCACCCCTTATACCAGTGAATATGCGCACGACTTCACAGGGCACTAGAGCCAGCCCAGTGGATACCACTAAGGGAAAATTCCTGGGCAACAGTGAATGCAGGAACACACACCTATCATGGAATGGATATGAGCAACACATCTCAAAGAACAACAGTTACAAAAGGTCAGTAACAGTTCTCCCCCCGCCCCCAAGACTGTCTCATATTCCACAACCCTTCAAGACAACTACAACTCTACACGGACAAAGTGGCCAGAAAGGCTCCTTCTTAGATTACTGGGCATTGAGGTTAGAGTAGTCTTGGTGACAGGACCCCAGCTATGGACATTAAACAATATGAGGTCACAGGGTGGAGACCTACATATGAGAGCCCTTAGGGCAGATGATCAGTTGCTTGATACTACTCCTTCTGATAGTTCTCAAGATGCCTTCTCACAGTTGCTAGGGCCCTTTGCAACCTTCCACGCCCCCTCCTACATAATGAAATGGACATAACTGTCACTTTCCCCCCCCGTTTTGGGTCACCTGTAAGTTCTGCTGACATTTTAAAAACAAGCATTGGAATGTATTTTCTTAATAAATTGAAGAATTAAAGTTACAGTTACAATTAAAGAACAATTCTGTGCCTGCGGCAAAAACTGAGAATGAAATTCGCTATAGAAAAATTGATTTGCGTCTAAGTCTGGATATCAACTTTAAGGTTACTTGACAGCTGAAAACTTCTCCCTACAATATTTAATAGTTAATTTAAGGTGGCCAGTGGAATTGTATGTGTGAAATTAAAGGAGGTTTTATTTACACATACAAATATTACTTTGGTTACAGTAATTCAATTTTTTTGTCCCACAGGCACTTTCATAAAAAAATAGTGTTTCAATATTTAACATACTTCGAGTTGCAGGAAAAATGCCTATACTAAAAACAATTTCTGAAGTTTTGTCACATTTGACATGAGAGCAATTAAAACAGTTAATAGGAAAGCAATCTTCTCGTAATCAATGAATATTTGTGTGGTCCCTATTGCTCCTTCCCATGGAAGAGCCTTTGGGGAGAGGAAAAGGTTTCCCTTGCAAAGTTTTCCTCAAATTGTTCTATTATGGAGACAGGTCTCTTTGCTCATCCATGGAACAAACAAGGTGGTCTTTCCTAGTTTTCCTGCTGATTCACTACCGCCTCAAATAATAGAACTCTGTGCCTCTATGCTCTGGGATCCCTAGCATTCACTTCTGATTCAGAAAGCATGGCTCCATTGGAGCTGTGCTTCCCAGGCTTCCTCCACCTGCAGTTGCTCCTGGAAAAGCCGATGACGTGGGATTTCACAGTGCCAAATCGGAGCTACAGAAAAGCAAATGTAGTTTGGAGGTTGTGTTCATGGTTTTGCAGATTTCCTTCAGTGGTTATGTGTGTGTGTAGTGGTCCAAAGAGTTACATTTCCACTAGCTTGTCCCATTCCCACAGATAGAAAGGAAGAGATTAATGTGCAGAGGGATCTAAGGGAAAACAGGTTCCCCCGCCCCAGCATTTGCCCGATGGCCCCAATCCTGCAAGTACACACACAGAGTTAGCTTTATTGTTTGCAGGATCAGGCCAGTATTCTGATAAACAAATATCAAATTGCAGTATAAAAGGGTAGTAACAAATTATTTAAAACAGTTTTGTCTGGGTAATAGTGGTAAGCTATAATCCAGTGTTAGCAGCTGTCAAAAATCATTCCTGTATTTTATTTTATGATGCAGGTGCCACATACTAAGTCAAAATGTCATTCAGTGACTGAGCACAAAGCTCATTTTTGTGATGCTGGTGAGTTTTGATTTTCTGTGAAGGGAGTTGTTTCTCTGGAATAGACAGGAGTGATGTGTATACTTCACATGTAGTCAAGCATCACTAATTCTAACCCAGTTATTTCTCTTTTGAATACTGTCAGTGGATTTAAGAGTTTATCTTCTTAAGGGGTTTAAGATCTTTTCATGTTTGCAGTCTATTCAATTTTTTGTTTTCTTTTAAATCTGTGAGTGAACTTAGTGTTTACAAAAGTGATGGATTCATAACAGTGAACTGAGCCAAGCATATAGTATGAAGGCAATGCATAATCTTCCCCATGCATCTCTGTACTTCAAACCTGATCTCCTGCTATTTCAAGGGCTCTTTTCAGTTCAAGCAGTTCAAAATGCCAATCAGGAGTCTCAAATATTTTCCAACCAACACTGACCATTTAGAGCAGTGGTTCTCAAACTTTTTTTTAGTGGTGACCCCTTTTACATAGCAAGCCTCTGAGTGCGACCCCCCCCCATAAATTAAAAAAAAACGTTTTTATATATTTGACACCATTATGAATGCTTGAGGCAAAGCGGGGTTTGGGGTGGAGGCTGACAGCTTGCGAGCCCCCATATAATAGCCTCATGACCCCTTGAGGGGTCCTGACCCCCAGTTTGAGAACCTCTGATTTAGAGGGCTGTACTGGCTGATTTTAACTCCCCAAGGTAGCAGAAGTTATGTACCCTTTATGCAACTGGACAGCCCTCTCGGGGGGGACTGGGCCCCAGATCCGTACTAGCAGAAGCTGGCCCAGATCCTGCGTGAATCAAGCCCAATCACTACAAATATAGAATTAGTAGAGTGCGAGGGAGTTGTTTTTCTGCATCTCCTGCTTTTCTCATATGTTAATTTATTTCAGTAGTTTTGCATAAATATTAAGTCTGAAATATTATAGGAGGCCTTTACATTACATACGACTACAAACTCAGTTCACTGACATTTAGACTCCCCTCAGATGAAATAGGAGCATGAAAGCAAGTAATCCTTTTGAAGTCAATGAACTGAGTGCACAGGATTTTTTTATTCACAGAGCAATAAAGAACTACTGCCATAGTTAGTTATTTTCACTGAATTCTGGGGCATGGTTGGTGACACAATAGTTAAAAATGTGTCAACATTTTCATTAGAAATCTGTATTTTTCAGAGGGTGTAAAAACTGAGGTAAAAACTTCCTCTATATAGGTCTCAGCCTAAAACGATTTTATAAAAAGTGATTTTAGTAGAGCAGTGCCAATTTACATGAGCTGATGATCTTGCCCAGTATCTTTTTAAAAATAGGTTCCTCTTTGCATGGCCTGTGCACATTTCCACTCTTGTGCTCACTCTGAGGATGTGAAAGGTTGGAAGGAACCTAAGAGTGTGAATGTGCAGAGGTCATCTCATAGAACTCTGGTTACAGGTGAGTAACCATCTACTGAATAAAATAAATTTTCCTACCATTTTTATTGTGTGTACTATATATGAATATTATGATAGCAGTATAGTCTATTTAGTGTGACTAGCTCTGAAGAGGTATTCTGAAGGAAGGGTAGTGATTCCATAGTCAAGGTTCTAACTGTTTTTTTCCAATTATATCAGACTGATTTTGCCCTCAGCCTCCATCAAAAAATATCCTTTGTACCTGGAATCCCATATATCTGATCTCTAGCGAGAGGAGAATTTGGGGAGGGTGTAAGGAGGTGAATTTTGAGGTTAATTAGTCATGACACTTCTGAGAAACAGCATTTTGAAAAATAAGATACATTTCACTTATTGATTTGTTTGTAGAAATCTTTTTAAAAGGTGGTGTAGAAACTTGACATATATTATTGTCAATAGTTGTGGATGAAACTTATTAATTCTTATTTCTCAAGACTCAGAAAAGGCATAAGGGTTGACACAAAGAGATACAATCACTGTCTAGAAAACTGTCCAATCCTGATTTAACATGACACTGCACAAGTGCAGGTCAGAAACAGACCAGTGTGGGGGAAGAGGGAAGGGAAGGATAGGGTGACAATAATGAGGCACGTATGCGGTTTGATAGTTTGGTTCTTTCCCCGTTTAATTACTATTGATTGGTTACCTTTCTTTTTTGCTTTTAGTAGTCTTGATAGAAATAAGTCTGTAGGAGAGATTTGAATGTGGCACGGAAAGTGGCTTGGTGAATAAGTTTCAATAGGGCATTAAAAGCATAGCAAATAAGATGGATGATAGCATGGAAATGCTTGTGGAGCATGCAACAAAGGGAAATAATATTTAAGATACCTCCCATAGAAGAAAGTAATGAGAAATGACTAATATTTGCGATGTGCTTTGACAGCCTCAGTGTAAGGTAATACAAGGAAAGAATATATTCAAACAAGTCCCTTTTGGGTAATTCTGTCTCTTTGTAGAACATTTCCCATTTTATCAGCATCTTAGGTCTACCACTCCTCTCTCCAAAAACTGCAACTGTAGGCTTTGAGAGACATGCTCCCTTTTAGAAATGCCAGCAAGACATTTTCAAGTTAGGTATATGATACACTTGTATAATAAGAGCCATTCATACAAAAAAAAATGGTGTCATGATGGCAAAACAGCACTTTAAAACAATATTGTGCTCTTTTTCCTTTTCTTACATATATCAGAATACAAAACCTACATTCATCTACCTATTATGTTTGCAGGCCAAATGCTTGGAAAGTGAGAAGCATGGAGTTCTGAACAAAATAATAGAAGGGAATGTACGCTTAGGAAGATTAGAAGAGAAGGTTCGGGTAAGTAGGCTTTATAAATCACATATTAATTACCATTCCATATCTATTACAAGTTGCTTTTGTTTTTAAAAAAATCAGTACTTAATCCATATGGCAGTATATTTTTGTAAGAACATTTTATGGATATTTTTTAGAATGGATTTTAGAAGATAAATGGGATTTTTAGCATATTTTACACAATAAAAATAATAAAAAGTCCTTTTCTGTTGTATACATACACTGCTTTCTATATACGAACATAGTGTTCTAATGATTTATATGAGCTATTGCAGGTTGTAGAATGGTAGAAGCATAGAAATTTTATTTATATTTTTTATTTTATAGGATATATCCCAACCTTTTTCTTTGTACCTTTTAAAAAGTCTGTAATAATGGGGAAAATTGAAAAATATTCTCAATATAGAGTTTATTAAAATTAGAATTACAAGTATTGAGATGCATATACAACTACTGTCAAGGTGCATTCAGATGACTATAGGGTTGTACCTCAATTTCAAGGAATTTGGACATATCCAAAGATTTAACCCAATTCCAAAATATAGTTACACTCTTATCTACTACACTGCTCCATTTGTAGAGTAATTAAGTCAGAAATCTAAGTAACTGGGTGCTCCATCTTGGTTGTATTTGTAGTGAAGTATTTGTATGTTGTCTAAAGTATACAAATAATCAGCTATAAAAGTATACAGTCACTCTCTTTACCATGTATATCTTATTAGTTTTTGCATTTCATTGCAACTTAATGGCAAACTTGAGTGAATTATATTTTAATTCTTTAGTACATTCACAGTTTTAACCTGTCTGATGCTACAGAAATTCTGTTTAAATATTTATACAACCTAATGTTTTTTCTATAGCACATACAGTTTCTTAACAAGTTTCTTCTTATATGTACAGTGAGATGTGATAGGATGGGATCAAGAATCTGCATTGTCAAATTAGTTTTTTTGGCAAATGAATCAGTGGTAAAAACCAGAACCCAAAGACCCCATATTTATCTTAGGCACACATCCTGTTACTTATTGGGTTCTTCATTGGTAATTATTGTTTTTCTTAAACATCTGTTGAGCTTTTAAGTCTTTTCCAATCTATTTTAAAATGAAGTCCACACAACCCTTCCTGCAGTTTGACATTGTTAACAAAGAAATTAGCAATAACAGAGCAGAGTTCAGTTTAACCTGCTCCCTAACCATGGCTGCTCCTAGGGTCTCTACTTCAGGCTATTGAGCCCATGTGCTAGACCCTTACTGTGCTAGTTGCCTCTACTGTGAGGGAGTCTGGGTGTTAGCTCTCTAATGCCACCAACCTGTCAGCCCCTCAAGCACTCTGGTCCAGGCTATGCCAGCCTTGTCTTTACCTTGCAGGTTAACAATAGGTGCAGCCCAGTCCCTGAGTCCCCTTGAAGCATTCCACTGTGACATCCAGCCCCTGACACTGGCTACTCACAGAACTCCCAGATCCTCTGCTCCCAAATGGACAGTGTATCCTTATTTAGTAGTGGCTCTCACACTTTCCAGACTACTGTACCCCTTTCAGGTATCTGATATGTCTTGCGTACCTGTGACGGGGTGCGACTCACCACACCAATGCCTCCTGCTGGTCATCTTGCAGATCAGCTCCACAGATCGGTATGCCGACTCTCGGTGGTGTCTCGCCCACCATCATTTCTAGTCCTGGACCCATGTTGCTCCAAGGACCGCGGCGTCCTCTTCAGGACACAGCCCTCTGACTGTGCCACACTTTGTGCTTCCCCTTTCCGGGGGAATGTACTGCAGTCCGACGGTACAGCACTTCCTCAGTGGCAAGCGGGAGTGAGGGGGAACCTGGGCCTGGCCACTACTCCAGGTTCCAGCCCAGGGACCCTGTAAATGGCAGCCATGCACTGCGTTGCCTCCAACCTCTCAGTCTACTTCACTGGGCCATTTCCCCGCAGCCCCAGCACCTTCTCCACCCTTATCTCAGGGCCTCAGCATGCCATCTTAGCAGTCAGCCAGGAGCTCGCTCTCACTCCCCTGATCCTGCCCAGCACTGCTGTCTCCAAGGTGCTAGCTTTCCTCCTCCTGCAAGGCAGTCAGTTCTCCCTCCTCTAGCGCCAGGGAGCAACTGAACTTGCTCTGCCCTGCAGCTCTTCTTATATGGGCCTGCCTGGCCATGATTGGCTGCTCCTCACAGCCCCTTTCCTATTGGCTGCTTTTTGCGCAGCCACCGTAGGGCTCTATTAACCCCCGACAGGCCAGTATGGGGCAGGTGCCCCATTACAGTACCCGCAAGTTACATCTCACTTAAAAACTACTTGCTTACAAAATCAGACACAAAAATACAAAAAAGTGTCACAGCACACTATTACTGAAAAATTGATTATTCTCATTTTTACTATCTAATTATAAAATACATCAACTGGAATATAAATAATGTACTTACATTTCTGCGTATAGTATATACAGCAGTCTAAACAAGTCATTGTCTTGTCATGACATTTTAGTTTGTACTGACTTCGCTAGTGCTTTTTATGTAGCATGGTTGTAAAACTTAGCAAATATCTAGATGAGTTGATGTACCCCCTGGACCTTTGCGTAACTCCAGGGGTATACATATCGCTGATTGAGAACCACTGCCTTAAATCACCACTTCTGGATAATTCACAGCACTTGAGAGCATTTATAATAAAACAAAAGAAGGTTTATTTAAGAGAGACTAGAGATTCCACTGAAAACAAGGGAGAGTGATGGAAACAAATAGTTACAGTTTTGCAAAGGCACCTCCTTTGTCTTGCTGGGGATGGCATTCCTCCCTCTGGCAGTGGGGGAGCTTGGAGTAAATTAGACCCACTCTGGAGAGTTTTTATTCCTAACTTGGGTTTTTATTCTTCCATATTTACAAGGTGGGCCTCAGGGTAGGCCCAAGGAGTAGTTTTCAGCCAAACAAAAAGAAAAGTTCATAACACAAAAAAGAGAATACCTTTCCCTCCCCCCTTTCTGGGGTGTTGCCTTGTTATGAGGGCACTGTGTGCCAGTCCTTCTCCAAACAGTCCATTAGGGTGGTTGCTTTCCATATATGGAGGAGAGCAGCCTTCCACTCAGGAGAAGCCTTTTGTCCTGATGCACCTTGTCTCCCATCTCTCCTCCCTCTCTCGCACCAGAAAAGGGGTTTTTAACGGTCACAGGCAGCCCTTATTTGGACTTAGGTGTCCCTAGTTTACCTGAGGTAACATTTCAGCTCATGGGGAAAAGGAACTTTACCATTCTAGGGATGGTATACCTGCCTTCCACAACTCTCTTACAGCTGTCTGGTTTGACTTTGTCACACAATGCAAAACAAAATCATAACACACACACTAGGCCTGACACTTAGTAGTAGTTACCTTTCCTATCTAATAAAGTAGGTTCTTGCCTGGCCCCAAAAGTTCAGTGTGTTGCAGAGCTGGCTGGATCCAATCTGTCATGAAATACCGCGTCTCCTCAGTGAATGGATGCAGAGTGTCTTTCTCCACCCTGAATCATACTTTGTTCATAGACCATGAATGGGCCATCACCAAGACAAATGATTGCTTGGTGACTAACTTTTACTCTGACCATAAGGCATAATTTTCAATATAGTTACATTATTCCTTAAATATTACCTGCATACACATCTCACAGTGATTATGACTTGATAAGTTACAAGCTTTCAGTAGAGACCTCATATACTACCCTTTATTAGGTGTAGTAAGTTTGTCAGGTCTGAGTCAGGAGTTCCTTGTAAAGAACCATGAACGCTTTGTCAGCTGGTACCAGTGGGCCTCTGTGTCACAGTGTGTCTTTTGAGATCAACCTAGGGCCGGCCTTAGGGGTGGGCGGGATTGGCCAGTGCATGCAGGGAGTGCCTCCGGAGCAGAGGTGCCCCTCCTCCCCTGCAGCCCCTCCCTTCACCTTGGAACTGCCCCGGCCAAGCAGCTCGGGACCAGGAGCCTCCTGTCTGCTGTGCAGAGCGGGGTAGGGTCGGGCTAATGTCAGGGTGTCCCCCCATTCGTGTACCCAGTTTTCACTGAGCTGGCATGGGAGACAGGGAGCCTGTCTGTGCTGCTGCCTCTACCATTCTTCTAGTGAAAATATAAATAAATACGTAAGTGCTGTCAAATCTGAAAGCAAGTTCATCCATATTTTTCTTTTATTATTTCAATCCATGCTGAACTTTACTGTTTAATAGTCTTTTCAGTCACAGTAGTCAATAACAGTTATACTATGCAATCTCATCTAAGTCACATTGACCGTCATGACTATTACACATGTACAAGTAATGGCAGAATATTGGGCCCATTATATATCAAAGAAAATTTATGGAATTATACTGTATTCAGAATCTATCCCTGCCCCACCTCGATGTGCAGTGCTCTGCAGGGTCTGAGGCAAGGGCAATGGTTCCTCAAAGGAAGATCACTTCCTCTTCAGAGCAGAAGGAACGAGATCCAGTCAAGATAGAGAACAGTCCTCCCTCTCGTAAATGTATGGCCATAAGGACAAATCTTTCCCAATCTTCCCCAGGTCCAGAGATCTCCCTTGTGTCAAAACCATTTCACTGTATGGAGGAGAAAGAAGATTTAGGGAGGCTGTCCTGGGCCCAGGGGTACATATTCCCTGGGTAGCACATATGTTAGCTTTCTTCTTCTTCAAGTAGTGTCCTATGGGTGCTCCACTTTAGATGCGCTAATAACCCCTGTGCCTTTGATTGGAGATTTCTCATAGCAGCGTCCATTCAGCCCACATGTTCATGTTAGTCTCGCGCCCCGTGACGTTGTATAGTGCTGCATGGGTGAACCACCCTCAGCTCCTTCTCAACTGCCTCAGCCTGAGACAGAGCTCTGGCAGTTGTCCTGTTGAGATTTCCTCAACTTTATCCTCTTTTCTTATTAATAGTTAGTCATAGTATTAGTTAATAAGTACACCTCTACCCCGATATAACACGACCCGCTATAACATGAATTCGGATATAACGTGGGAAAGCAGTGCTCTGGAGGGGCGGGGCTGTGCACTCCGGCGGATCAAAGCAAGTTCGATATAATGCGGTTTCACCTATGACGCGGTAAGATTTTTTGGCTCCCAAGGACAGCGTTATATCGGGATAGAGGCGTAGGAATAGTATAGCTTCTTAATTTTTTTTCTTTCACTCATATTGTATTTAGCTAGATACTAGTTAGTTTTTAGTTCTTCTTTACTGCGAGGTTTTGCTTCAGATGTTGTCTGTCATGCTGGGAGGTGATCCCAGTCAGCGATGGGTCTGTCATGCCTCCTTCTCCATTCTTGACAGATATTTTAAGCATGTCTAGAATTTAGTCAAGAGAGTTGCGGACTCCTTGAGCCTCATCATAAGCTGCTCAATATCCTCCATTCACCCTCATCTGCCCGCATAGCTTTGCCTATTAACTAAGCCAGGAAGATCATCTGGCACGTTCCATCTTCTATTCTCCATACATGCAAGAGAGCAGATAAAAAGTATTATGTCCTAGCAAAGGACTCAGAATTTTTATTCTTCTTTTGAGTGATTGCACATGTGCATTCCACTCTAAGTGCGCGCATCCCGAGCATGATCGCTGGAAATTTTCCCCTCAGTGGTACCTGTTGGGGCGGCTTAAGCACCCTCTGCTGCCATTGCCATTAGCACCGGTATAGAGCGCCCAGCCAACCTTACGCCCCCTCAGTCTTCTATGAAGAATTATTTTAATAAAAGGGAGAGTCACCTTGAAATCTAATCATTTTCAAAAAGAGAATTAAAAGAAGTTGGTTACCATGCTTTCATCTGGATCCTCTTAAGTTTCTACAGATTTACCGCCACATTTTCCTATGTTTTCTCAGCACAGATGTTCTAAATAAAGACCCACACATTCAGCAGGGAAGCTGATTGGCTGTACAGGAATTCTGATTATACATTGAACAAATACAGATTCATTTTATTTTGAACTCTTTCAGGTTTATCATTTACCAATGCTAGGTTAAAAAATTAAGTAGTGCAGTTTTTAGGGAAGGTAATCACAATCAAAGCATCACTGTAGCAATCTTACACAACTCTACAGTTTTACCAATACAGTTATAAAATGCTTGACCCATGCTTTTTCTCCCATTCATATGTATCTGAGCTTAGTAAATGCATCCCTTAAAAAGATGCCAGTTTGTAATCTTCTTAAATGTCAGAAAATCTGTATTTATTTAACTGCACTTTTGTCATGTTATTTGACACTACTATATGAACTGGAGAAAACATTTTCAGAAAAATTAGCCAATAATTTAGGTGCAATACACACTACCAACTTTCAGTGACAAAGTCTCTTATTTTCAGAAGATTGTCAAATCCAGAGCACAAGATAAACTTTAAGTACATTAGGACCCTAAATTATTAATGCAAATTTGAAAAAGCTGACTGGGGACTACAGCAATAAAGAAAGGAAAAGCATAAATAGGAACTAATAAAAAGTAAAAAAAAAAAAAAATACCAAAACAAGTCTTTAACAAAGCTTTCTTAAACAAAAAAAACTTGCAAACAAAAATAAAAATGTTAATTAAGCATATGACGTAACCACTCAGAAGTAAGTTTATGGCAGCATATTCAGCAATCATGATTATGGTGTTATCTGAACTATGTTCTTTAGGTCTTTCTTACAAGCACTTGTAATTTGTTTACACCCTAATCATATATCAGCTAATCCGACCTATTAGAGATTTTGACAGATAATTTAACCACAATATCCTATATACAGAAAAGCAAGTCATTTAGTGTTCTCTAGAGAGTCTGATTCTTGTATTGATTTAAAACTGGAAAAAAATTAAAATAAAGCTTAATTTTTGATCTAAGCACAAGTATTATCAAAATTGTTAAATATTTTTATAGTTGCGGTACCTTTTTAATCCTAACTAGTAGCACAGTTTCTCACATACACCCATATTGTATTCTCTGCTTTTGCAAGTAGAGGTGACAAAGATTCAAAAGATCCCAGTATAAGGCGTATGGAAGGAGAAAAGGATGTTTCTTCTTTGAAGTTTGCTTGTGTGGATTTTCCACTGTAGGTTATAAACATGCTTTGAGTGTACAACCTTGGAATTTTTGAATAGCAGTGTCTGTTGGGACTACACAGACCCTACTTTATGTGGGATGGGAAAATGCTTAGGAGCTGGTCAGTGCTGTCCTTAGATCATTCATGGGATCACTGCAAAGCAAGGTGAGGTACTATATATTCCTTCTTTCCCAAGAACTGAGCCTCTTATGGTCACAAAACTATCAGCCCCTGCTGGATTAGATAGCAAGAGACCAGAACCTGAATAATCAAATCAAACAACCTGTGAGAAGGAGGTTTTTCAAGGCAGAGATTGTCTCCTACTATGCATTTATACAGTGTGTAGCACAATGTGGGATCCAGGCCTGTATTGGGCTTTTAATACTACTAACAGTAGTAATTAACAATACACTTATTTTATAGAAAGGCTAGAGTAATCTTTTACAAAGGCTCTTGCTGACTGTATTGCAACATTGGAAAAGAGCATCTTTCATTGCCTTTGGCCATGGTGATTTATTGCACTGGGGAGAGGGACACTCTAAGAAATAGAAGTTGGATTGTATAAATGAGACATCTAATCCTAAAATGAGGATGAGAGCTCAGAGTCTTGGGTGACTGCCAACAGGGAATGAGAGATGGTTAGAAAATGAAAGAGTACATAGTACTGAATGTATCCGTAATAGCGACCATATATTTCTACTTTTTAAAAACAATTTGATAAATGAGTGAAGTTCATGTTTTGGCAAACCCTACACCCTTTAGTTTTGCAGATTTGTGACAACCAGAAAGCAGTGTAGTGGGGGCAGTTCACCTGCATATTGGAGAAGGGAAGAGTATTGGGAGACTTCATAGAGCTCCTCCCACAGCACCAAAAAGGTTATTTGGGGGAAAAGGGAAAGGAGGGAGCGGGCTGAGGTTGAACAGTCATTCAGTGGCTCTGTACAGTATGTATCTCCATCACTGAGGGTGTACACAAGCCTGGCAGGGAGAATGCCATCCCTCTGTGAAGCCTGTTTAGTTAGCCTTTGTGCGTGAGTGGATTTGGCTTAGTGGCACACAGTTCCACCTTTTTGTATGCACTTCTGGAGAAAAAAATAATAATTTCTTACATTTCCTTTTGAGTTGCATACAGTACAAGTTAAATTATCTTTGATTTTGAGGCCTCAATGAAAAATAAATCAGGAGCTGATATTTAATCTGTGGACATATTAAACAACATTTGGGATAGCTATAAATTGCTTTAAAATGAAATAGTGCGTTACCACTTAAAAAAAGCATCAAAACTTTGTTTTTTATATATAATGTTTATTACATTGATTTGTAAGAACACCTATTTTAAAGCTATGCATGTTTATTCTTAATTTGCTACCAAAATTCCATTATTCTTCAGAAGTCTTACCCATTGGTAGTTTGGGGATTTACTAGATAATTATTTTGTACAAATCTTTATATAAAAGCCCTCGTGCATACCATTTTTCAATTTAGATTCTGGTTTACACTAGAACCATACAAAATTCAACTACCTTTTTAAAAATAAAATTTAATGTAACAATATCTAGTAGGTTCAATAAAAATGTTCAGAAAAATGAATCAACCATTTTTGCATATGGAATTAACATTAATATAAAATAAAAACTTGTTTCTGTATTTTTTTTTAATTGCCTGTAATTAGTGCCTTGATTTTAAGGCACCATATATATTAGTAGGCATGTTTTTATTTAACATTTTTAAGACAGTTCTTAAAGCCATTTCTACTCTGATGTGCTCTGACATACACTAGTCAGAGCATTATATTTCAGAAATAGCCGTAGTTTCTGAAAAGATTCTGGAAACGTCTCTTTTGAAAATACTTAATTTGTTTTTATGTCCCTTTGAGATTTAGTTTAACTATAAATTGCTTTCTCTAAGATTTCAACAGTACATGAGTTCTAAATTAAAAAAAATTATTGCACTTTTATTTTGCTTTTAATTCTAGATCCTGTATTGGTTCTCATCATCCGAGTATTTAAGTGTCCAATAAAGTACCATACAGAATTTGAAAAAGTAATTTAAGGTGATAATTGAAATATATTTTTATAGCAAGTTGTACTCAAAATATTTCTGATCTTCATTCTTTTTTAAAAAAATAGTACCAGCATAATGTAGAAAACATCAATTTCATTGTTATCACTTTCACCTGTGAATTCTTGACACAATGAGGTGTTTATGAAATTATACATTGTTCAAGGAAACGGTGATATTAGATACCACCTATTTAATAATAATATTGCCTTGCCAATTTTCTAGTGTTTACACAAATGGTGGTGGTGCTTTTTGTTTGTTTAAACATAGGCCTTTGTGCTAGTTATAGCTAAGAAATGGGACCACGAAAAACTTAAAATCATATTGCAATCACCTTAATAGTCAATAATATTGGAAGTCTGTAGTTATGATTCAAAGTTTAATTAAAATGTACAGTTTGATAATGCAATTCCTCTCAGCTTCTTGAAGAGCAGTCACACATTCCCTGGCAGAGGCATTGACAGAAACCATACACAAGACATACAGTTAGACTTGAGGGAACAAGACTGACACACACAATTCCTAGGGTCACTTTCTGAATCACTAATAAATAGATTCCAAGAGGTAGTGAGCCAAAGTAGAAAAATCCTAACAGCCATACCAGTATTCTGGGTACATGATTACAAAGCTTAGAGAAGAGATCTTGGTCTAGCTGACTGTGAGAACTGACAGATACTGAGTCAAGGCTATGGTCTGCATAATAATCTGAGAGAGTGTTTTGGCTTGGAGTCCTAGTAGAGTCTCTCTGTACTTCCATAATTGTTATTACTAAGCAGTTTGAAGATCCATGAGAGGGGCTTGAGGAAGCCAAGTTCTTTGGTGTTAAAACTACTTCTTTACAGTCGGAATTCCATATTGTTTTGTCTTTTAACACGAGTTTGGACATAACGTTTGTATCATTAGGTAGTCCTTCAACTTCATCTTCATGCAACTTTGTCTCATGGCGGCAAAAGGGACAACTAATGCAAGGACAGCCATCTCCTATGTGAAGTATTTTAGTCAGACATCTCGCACATACTCTGTGAAGACAGTTCAGTATTTTGGGTTTACGACTATGAATGTTAAATCTCTGGTAACAAATTTTGCACTCCAGCTCATCATTTGGCACCTTTTCTTCCCCTTCCGTGTGAGGGTAACTCATCTTTAATTTAGGCACACTGTCAAAAGAAGAAGTCAGAGAAACAATAAGTTACCGTATACCTCTAAAAATCTGTTTGACATTAATTTTCCCAAGAATAAATTCTACTGTTGGTTTTAAGAAGTAGGCAAAGGAGCTGGAAGCAAGCCTCATATTAAAATTGCCTAACATTCCACTATAACCCCCTTTGTTTTCAAATGCATATAACTTGCCAAATTTTAGCTGTGTTGGCTCAAGTTTTCTATGCTTGGTATCTGGCTCAGACTGAATGTAAGCTGCAGAAAAATTGCTATTTGCATATGGGCAATAGTACTTGCTAGAGGCTTGCTTCTTACATTTTCTGAGAATTCCATCTGCAGTGCACAGGTTTTCATGCATCACTTTAAAGCAGCCATGAAGACCAGAATATCTGGATGAGAGAAAAATAGGGATGTTCCCCCCCTTCTCACTGCCATATAAAAATACTTTTTGATCTAGGGGAAGGGAAGGTGCATTGGGCCAGGAGGCAGAATACCATGAGTTTAAGTCTCACCTCACATACCATTTCCCTTCCCCATCACTTCTCACAGGATCCCTGCCTTTTAGAATTCCATTTTTTCCTGAAAACACAAGGGCTGTTTTAAGTGTCTGAACCAAGCATCATGTGGGTATATATAAGCAAGATTCTCTATCCAGCTTTACCTGAATACATCAGTTCTGACAGGCAGCAACCCATTTTTTCTTATCTAAGATTGCCAGTTATTGAATACTGTTGATAATTTAATGTTCATCAATGGAACAAAGAGTTTTAAAAATGCCATCAAGTTAAGTTGCAAAAGTGCTTTTACATTTTCTGTAATTCAAGGTATGAGTAATATAGCCCAAAACGACTATTAAGGCACTTCCTACAATCTGACATTGACAAGTGTTTATAGTTTGCTTTGCCTTGGAGATGAATCTTGTTATCCATCATGAATACTCCGGTAACACTGTTCTATATGTCTGAAGCCAAAAAGGAGGCGTCACAGTTGCTCATTTTAGCTGTGCTATATTTTTAAAGTTACTGAACAGAGACATGATTATTTAACTATAGTGGTTTCCCTATGACACATTTATATTAGTCATGCTTTGGGATTATACAGATGTTTGTGAAGCTATAGCAATTTCTGACCAGTGTGACACTGCATTTCTCAGCAATGTGTTTTTCCTCAGCTTTTTTCCAGAAAAGTTAATTTATTTCCACTCTGATTTGTTAGTAAGTAAAATTAGTCCTTTCTCAGAACATCAGGCTCAAATTACTACACAGCAGGTTCTGTGTTAATGGAAACAGGCAAGATGATATTATAATGAAAGCTTTGCTATTGACTTAAATAGGTGCATGATGGGACCCAATCTCTGCTTGCATGAAAGTTGCATTCTTTTAAAATAGTAAAAATTAAGATATCGATCCTGCAAACACTTGCACATATAAATAACTTTATTAAGATAATGATCCTATGGAATTCATGTACATGAAGTTACATGCCCATATGTTTGCAGGATTGGAACCTAAAGTATTTGAATTCATGGATTTTTATTTTTGGGACTGTCATGATCTTGAGTCTCTTCACTCTCTGTTTATGTTTACCAATTTCTGTGTACTATCCAACCCTTTAAAAGGTATAAATCACCTTGGCAAGTGAACTACTCTAATGGGTAAAGTTCTAAGGTACCTATGACATTGGTATCTAACAGGCTTCTTCATGTTGGCAACAGCTGTAGGAGTCTTTGACCTATGAACCATGTACTGTATAACTACGAAGTGAGACTATATATTTGGTAGGGATAAAAAAAAGTAGACTTAAGTGAAACATCTATCAAGATTTAAACATCAATAATTACAAATTGTTTACAGGGGAATGTGCAGAACCCTAAATTATTCTAATGTTTCCTTCATGTGTGCAGTTTGCTTGCTGTTTAATTTTTGAATTTTCCTTGTAAGTTACATTTTAGACTCAATTTTACATCCTCAGCATCGGAACTGGTATTCTTTCTCTGTAGAAAGTGTGTCACTATTTTTAGAAGAAAAAATGTTTGGTGTTTTACTGAATTTTTAACTTTTTTTAAAAAAAGAAATCTCAATGCACTAGTTTAACTAGTTATTCAATTCTAGAAAAATAAATTTATGTCTGAAGCATAATTCATTTGCTTTTTTCCACTGACTCCACTACAACAAGTTTAATGTGTAATTTGTATGGCAATTACCATTATTATTGCATTCAACCTTCAGAAGACAAGATTATGGAAATCTGTTCTGTATGCTGTCAATTTCTTCATCATAACATGTCAGTCTAATTTTAGTATACCCTGTGATTAGAGACTGAGGACAGTTAAAACCGGTCAGTCAAGGCTTCCCAGAAAAGAATCCAGGCTCCTAAAATCCCTCAGATCGCTATTTTTGGCCTGAATGTTTTAATTTTCCTTTCCTCTTGAGCAGTGGTCACCAACCGGTCAATCGCGATCAATTGGTCAATCCTGGAGACTCTCCCAGTCGATTGTGATCTCTGGCCACTAAAAGTCCAGCCATGTAGCGCAGCAGCGCTGCCACTGAGGCCCCTGCTGGAAGTGACTAGCGCAGCATGCCCCCGCAAGCGGGGGAGGCAGGGGTCTCCGCGCGCTGCTCCTGCCCGCAAGCACCACCCTGCAGCTCCCATTGGCTATGAATGGGGAACTGCGGCCAATGGGAGCTGTGGGGGCAGTGCTTGCAAAGAGGGATAGCGTGCAGAGCCATGTGCCCCGCCCCCAGCAGCCTGAGGTGCATTGGCCCCTTCCGGGAGCAGTGTGGAGCTGGGGCAGGTAGGGAGCCTGCCTTGCTTAGCCCGGCTGCGCTGCCGACTGGGAGCCGCCTGAGAAAAGTGCCGCCCGGCAGGAACCCGCCTCAACCCCCGGCCCTGAGCCCCCTCCTGGAGCCAGCACCCCATATCCCCTCCTGCACCCTGAACCCCCTCCCAGAGCCAGCACCCCATACGTCCTCCTGCACCCCAACACTCTGCCCCAGACCAAAGCCCCCTCCTGTACCCAAACTCCCTCCCAGAGCTTGCACCCATCAACCCCTCCTGCACCTCAACCCGCCACCCCAGGCTCAGCCTGGAGCCCTCTTCCACACTCCAAACCCCTTGGCCCAGCCCATTCAACAGAATGTGACTGAAATTGATCTATCTTAGGTACTACTCTGGAGAATCTATACACTACCAAGTTATTTAACTCAATTTCTCAATGCATGTGCACATAAAACACAAACTATTATAACAATGTAATTATGCATTCATCCTACTGATCAAAAATTAAATTTCATGTATTAAAGAGCAAAAGCTTTTCCCCCCAATTTGTTACAATACATATAAGAGAGAGAAATTCCAGTAATAGCATTACAAGCATCTATGCCTGTATTTACTCAGGCTTTTTCTGAGAATTGGGATGGGAGTTCTCCCTTTTCATTTAGTAGACATGGGAGTATTTGGTGTCTTGAAATATTATTTTAGATTTTTTTATGCTTTTTAAAATATGTATGTTGAGTATTTACTTTAGGCACTCTATAAACAAACATTTACAAACATTACAATTTTTTAAAATTTTCATTTAATGTTATAAATTTACAATATGATACGTCAATGGCTACCAATGACATTTAAATATGTATGACCCTTAATTCATAATAAACCATACAATTTTGTCATCCAGAGTATATTCCCTTATCCAGTGCTACACACTACAGACCTCATTTGCTATCTAAGGGAGTCTTTCAGTTCACTTCAGTGGGATTTGGATCAGGCCCATAATGCATATGTGCCAAGCAGCACTTCTAGGTGTTGCAGGAGCCCAAGCTCTGAATTTCCTGGTGTGTAGCTCTAAATCACAGCCTTACTTTCTGTTCATGTAATTTTTGCATTGATGGCACTAAGTTCTGTGGTGATAATATCCTGCTAACCTCTGCAATTTTAGATATCGTTGACAAAAATTCCAGAGGCCTTCCATGTGTATACAATACTTGTGGATTTAAACACAAAGCATGGGTCATCTCATACGCTTCTGGAACCCTCAGAGCTCATTGCCAACAAGATCCTTTAGCGGTGGGGAGCATGCCTGAACAATCTGACAGCACAAGGCCTAAGGAAGGAGAAAACCAACATGCTGGAGCTTCAAGTGGTCAGACTAGCTCTTCTCAAATTCTAAACTCAGATTATCAGATGCTACCTCATAGTACTGTTGGGCACCACCACAATCCTGGTTTGTCCAATAATGGTGGGACCAGCAGCCCAAACCTTGTCCTTGGCAGAGATTCAACTTCTTTCAGTCAGAGCCAAAGGAACCCTGAATCAAGAGGCAGATGGGCTGAGCAGAGGCTCTTTAGAAGTCCACAGATTCTTTATGACAGCCCTCTTATACATTCTAATTCAGATCATCTGCAGCTGACTCTGTGACTACAGAATAGGAAAACCTAAGCCAGACGATCTTCTCTAGAGAGACTTCTGACTTTAAGGTAGAAATCTACTGTCGAAGAATATTCAGCAACCTGGTCAAAGTTTTGCTTCTGGTGTGAAGAATGGCAGACAGAACCAGGAGACTCAGGCATACCAGTGATTATTGATTTCTTACAAGATGGAATGGCTTGGGTTGCAAACAACCCAATATAACTAGACAGGTATTGGTCATCATCAGTCTATTACATCTTGAGCAAGTTTTCCAGGTTCACTGACATATCATTCCCAGGTATCAAGTAGCAAGACCATCAAAAACAGTGAGACTCGTCTTCAAAAAATGGGTTCTGCCTTTTTCCTGACAACTCAGCCATTTAATTTATGATCATTCTTTCTCTCTTTTAATAAAAATGTGCTTCTTGTTAGCCATGGCTTCTTAAGTATCTGCACAGAAAGGATACATATGTGTAATTAAGAAGACTTATTCTTTCCTTAGGGAGATACCATCTACTACCTTAAGTTAAGGCTTAGGTTGAAGTCTTGGTGCGAGAATCAAGCCCTATTATATTTAACATACAGAACAGCATTGACAACTTCTGTGTGATGGGAAAATGCTCCTCCCACCCATTTAGAACTCAGATGTAAACCTAAAAAAAACAGTCACAAAATTATAACCACACTGAGGTTGTGGCCACCATTTTGGATTCACATCTTCTGGGAGTTTTCAGTGGCTCGCATACTATATAGCTGTGGTATATTATGATTATTTAGTTACACAATTATGTTCTTCACAATTAATATAATTATTTTATGATAAGGATGATTAATATGATCAGTTCATTTGAATCAGACAGTCTTTAAACATCTGCATTGTTCTCAGTTTAAAGTTTGTCACTGATATTGTAATATATATTTATTCTTGACATATATTAAAGTGAAGACTTCCCTATAACAATTTCAAGCTTTATCATGACCATTATACTCTGAAGGGAAAATGGAGGTTTGTCTATATCAGGGGTCGGCAACCTTTCAGAAGTGGTGTGCCGAGTCTTCATTTATTCACTCTAATTTAAGGTTTCGCGTGCCAGTAATACATTTTAACGTTTTTAGAAGGTCTCTTTCTATAAGTCTATAATATATAACTAAACTATTGTTGTATGTAAAGTAAATAAGGTTTTTAAAATGTTTAAAAAGCTTCATTTAAAATTAAATTAAAATGCAGAGCCCCCCGGACCGGTGGCCAGGACCCGGGCTGTGTGAGTGCCACTGAAAATCAGCTCATGTGCCGCCTTTGGCACGCGTGCCATAGGTTGCCTACCCCTAATTATTATTCATTATTTGTAGCATTGCCGGCCCTAGGCCAACAGAAAGAATCAGGGCCCCATTGTGCTAGGCACTGTACAAACTCTCACAAAAAGTCAGTTCCTGCTCCAAAGAGTTTACCTACTAAGTATATATTAAAATTGTGGTCCCCATGTAGCAATGGTATAAAATCCTTGACTCATCTAAGTACATCAGGAATTAAGTCTTTTTTTACTTACTCCTTTTAAAACTAAGTAGTGTTTGAATAATATTCTGAATTCTGAGATAGACATGTATCGTGATTCAAAACAGATTAATTTTACCTTGCTTCACCTAAACTATAGTATTCTGTGCTTCTCACAAAGACCCATATTATTGAAAGTGAACAAAACAAAATTGCTTGTTTCTTGTACATGTTGCACTATTTTGTTATCCAATTTCAAATCAAAATCTTGATTGTAATAAAAATAAGTTGTAAGCACAGCATTCAAAAATATATTACAGAATTAGGTCTCAACCATTTTGGATGTCGTTAAAGGATAAGAATGAGATGATTCAGGAAATTCAGTTGTTTCATTATTAAGGCAGTGGCCATAATGCAGCTCATGCAATCTCACCTTTAAGGCCCAATTCAAAAGAAATATATTTCCCTGTCAGCAGATATATGCAAAATACACCAGCGTCACAGGGAGATGCTGCCAGGTCTGTGAAAGTGTGCAGCAGCTGGAAGAAGCATTCGGCCTCCTTTACAAAGTGGCTTTAGCTTCCAACTGACTCTATAGAGAGTTGAGCCATGGTAGCCTAAGTGTGGCTTCAAAAGGAAGTGAAGGGGAGTGAAATCTTAGCTTGTCTCCCTCTCAACCCCTCTGTCACCATAGCTGGAGTGAACCCAGAGTCTTTCAGGAGTTTGGGGGTGATTCTGGCCCACAATTTAATTATGTGGTCATATACTACCTCTCAGTATAATATATTTATCAATAAACGGCATTGACCTGAATGTCTCAGGCTTCTAAAAATTCTACTTGGTAAATCAAACCCAACCTTTTTCAAATTAAGAAAATAAATCAGTCCTCAATAAGGAGTATAATTTACAGATTTTGCTGTAGGCAATTCTCAATGAGTGATGATTTTTGTTTTTAAATAGGCAGCTTGTTTTTTAAATATATATTTTTTGCTCATACTGTCAAAAAGAAATACCTTCAGCTAGAAATCGAGGAAAAATTTCAGCACAGAAGGTGACTTGCAGAAAGCAAAGAGCTTTTGAAAAGAGCATACTACCAGATGCCTTCTAGTATATTTGTCTTTTGGTTCTGCAAGAAATGCACTAGACAAGTCTCAGGATTAAAGGTGATGTTCAGGTTGACAACTTTGTCCAAATGTGTAACTGCAGAGTATCAAAAATATGACAGCATTCCTAAAACATATCAGATCAATTTTCAACTTCATATATAGAAAATCAAGAATCGGCACCTAGAGACCATGCTGATTTGTCTTAGACCAAATCTTGATATTAATTTCAACAGAAATCAATATTTTATGCCATTTTAGTAAAATAAGGCCAGATTTTCAACAGCCAATTTTGTATCTGTGCAAGCCCCAATGGGTATGCACAAGTCATGTCTTTTGCACAGAAACCCTAACCTGCGCACACTCAGCAATAGCAAAGATCGTAAGCTGAAAGGATAGTTGCATCCGATCCACAGCATAAGATATTAAATTAATAGCAACCATGAACAAAATGAATTTATCCAACATTTTCTTATGGATTATTTTGGTAATGTAAAATGTCAATGTTTAAGTTCGAATCTAAGCAGCCATAGCTGTGAAATTAATGGGAAGAAGGTAAAAATAGAGTGCAGAAAGAACATGCAGAAAAATGGAGAAAAGAACCTTTTAAATGATAAACTGAACTAGAATAAAGACAAGTGAAATTGACTATCTGTACTGCAATGTGTTAAATTTTTGTTCTGAAGATACAATTATAGCATTTGCCTGGCATCAACTGCTATACAATAGTTAAGGTTTCACTTATAAATCCCATAGTCACACATTCATAATTTGCAAAAATATTCACCGTCTGGGCTGTAATATTCTATGGCTGATCTTAACAGAAGGGCCATTTGGTTTGGGGTGTGGATTTTTGGTAAATAACATATGAGCCAAATCTATTCAACTGGTTGAATCAGTGAGTTGGAAATACACACTTTTACAAGTGTAAAGATCGCTGCACTTTGTTCCGTGCAGGTATTAAGGATGGTTGAACTTGGTGTGTAAATAATGCCCAATGTCAATGAGGTTTATCATCCGCAACCAAGTGTGAAAAAAATCACTTGGGTAACTGAGTTATAAACTACTGAAAACTCACTTCTGAATGTGTGTAATAAGCATCTAAGATTTTGAGCAGTCTAATGAAGGTAGCAGAAAGTTGGAGGCAGCCCCAAAGAACAGACCCCCTTGCATCTGTTACCCTGACCATACCATGGAGCTGTTAGAAGCCTCTCTCTGTTTGCATATATTTCCTGCCCAGTCTGACAGGCTCAAGGGGTTACTGTTCCTGTTGGGACAATTTGTCTGAGAGAGATCAGAAGTATCTTTTGAAAAACACAAAACACAATGCAGGATTTTTTTCAGACGACTAACATCAAGAACCCATGAAAACTGCAAGTGTGAATTTAGAGGCTGCAATTTCACGCTCAGTTTGTGCTGCATTTTGCACATTCCAAACCTCATTTTTCAAAAAATTACGATATAGAGCCATTGCAATGTAAACCTGAGCTTTTCACTGTTACATAAACCAGCCTTGCAGAAAACTGACTCTAGCTGGAAAATAGCAGCAGCTGTGGGAACTCTGCATTCACCAACCTCATTTTACCTCACTAAGATGAGAGTTTCAAAGCCTAATTTGCTGCTATTATGAGCAAGCTTCCCCCCCCCCCCAATTAATTTTTTTTAAGGAAATCAAATTCAGAAAGCTCTATTTGGGTTGCAGTTAAAATTAAATCTAGAAATACAAAATCAAAATTCCCATAGCAAGGTTATCTCAGTTATGTTCCGCATATTGTGGACCAGAGCCTCAGCTTTTATGGTGTAGATTTAATTTGAGTCGAAATACTGTACTAAACATTGCCCATACACAATATTTTCTTTTCCTGTTGTTAAAAGTGGCTATTAATATTGCTATAGGAGTCTTAACTCTTTCCCTTTCGTAACTTTAGGCCCCAATCTTGCAAACACGTCTGGCACTTGCTTAACTTTACTCATGTGAGTAGTTCTGTTGGCTACAATGAAACTGCTCATATAAGTAA